>NW_020654810.1:1918088-2038907 GCF_003589595.1 Hyposmocoma kahamanoa | reverse complement strand
AAATACAATAACATAAATGTTTAACATTGAAAAACATATAGATATACATATGCTACACACTTCAGCAGCGCGACGGATGCAGCGCGTCTAACGGCGACTAATTTGAATGCGCCCTAAAACGTACCAAATATAACATAGATTTCTCACAGATGGCGTTACGGGAAAAAAGGTCGTTAAAAACCGAAAACAAAGATCTGCAACAAACACATGGAAAAATTCGTGAGGTCCGTTTGTTTATTCCGTGGCTTAGTTGGCATAGCATCTGCCACGCGACAGATGTGGATTTGAAGCGCAGGCAAATACCATGACGAACCCTGCATTTCAAAGAAGATTCACAGCCATTGGGAAACATGTAAAGTCTCATACCCTCCCGAAATGACAGACCATCACTTACACACCCCTCTCCCTAAAAAGAGACCTGTATCCAGGCTGGTATCTACCCTCATCGTCATCATCATATCGTTGGCTTCACTATCTGACAAAAACAAAAATTTCAGGATAGTTAATAACTTTTTCTTATATTGACCCACAAGGCATTGTAAGCATTGTTTTATTAGCATTTATTTAGCAATAGAGCAGCTTGTAAAGAGTTTGTCCAGGGAAGTACTGCCACCTTACCTATTTCTGCCGCCAAGCCGTAATCTGAGCGTACCGGTTTTAAAGGGTAATTTTTACTTATGTCTCAGATCTTTGTGATTAAAGCTCTGAGTGGCACAGTTATGGACAGGCGTGTCGCTTACCAGCAGGCCCACGACTTCTTCGTCCCATCATTTGGTATTATAAAAAAAAAGTATTGATAAAAAATAAAATAAGGCATTGTATTTTTTTTAATGGCCTTTCAATATAAGAAAAAGCTATGAATTGGTCTCCTAAAATGTTTGTTTTTGTCAGGCAGTGACTTGCAATAAGCCGACAATATACAGCCTGACTTCACCCACTGCTGGGTATAGTCCACCAAGTTTCTGTATCATTCCCCATGGTCTCGTGCTAATCTCATCCAGGTTCGCTCCGCAATTCGCAATGCGATGACGTCTGCCCACCTCGCCGCTGGACACCCGACGTTCTTGTACCCAGCCCTTGTACACCCTCAGTTATCCCCTGCCCATAAGCGATAATAATTCCAAATACATAACTCTATGTAGATCCAAGCATTCCAGAGAGCTTAGCGAGCGGTGGAACAAACAAACGGACGGACAAACGGACATATCGGCTGTAAATCACATTCATAGGTCACATCTGACTTGGAAATAAAGCACCATCATTAGGGACATTCTGTAACCATTCAAATTCTATCTTCAATTTTGATTCTTTAAAAAGCAATTGCACAACGTAATTCTTGTTTATGTTTGGCAAAGCATTTTTGCAAGTTTTCATACAAATATTAATTTTCGTTTTGAATGAAAATTTGAAAAACTATCATATTATTTTATTATTGTCATTATTCTTTTTGACGCAAATCCTCATATCCCACTAGGAAAACCAATCAACCACAAATTACAGCTAAAGCAACCGTTCGGCTACGGAGGCAGTTAAATAATAGAATAAGTAGAACTAACAAACGTTTATTTGTGGTTACTGATTTATCATAGGTACAGCTTGAGAATCTCCCTAATCACTTTATATTACGTGATCTGGACTCTGACACGGGTCCAATTTTTAACATCTCTTTGTACTCTAACATCACCAACACTCGCCTTTGTGAGTGGGGCGAACGCGCCAGTTCCTGAGCTGACGTGTTCAACCTGTGACGGATTATGATTACAGTGATAAATATTTTTTATGAGCCACGCATTATGTGACAATGTGATAGATATTTTTAAATGTTATCATTATTGTTTAAGTTTGATTGATTTATGACGTTTTTTGATTTGGTTTAATGGGATTTGTTATTAGAGTTCTTTTGTGTATTGGTTTTATGTAAGTCATAGTTGGTTGAATCATTTGAATTAGGAATAGTACTGTACAATGTTGATAAAAGTTTTTTGTTCACCTACCAACGTGGACACTGGAGTCAAAATGGAAATTAAAATTACCATACATGTTAAATTATGGGTATAATTGTAAAAAATAAAAATGTTACCGTTCTGATCGAGCTCATTCTTCGGCCGAGCGTTGCACAATCGTGGTGTTGGTGCTGGGTGTTAGTGATTTTTTTTATAACATCAAATGACGGGACGAACGCGCCTGATGGTAAGCTACAGGCCTGTCCATAACAGTTGCAGTGGCATTGCCATCCCGCCTGTCACCCTGAGACATAAGTTGACGAATTCCATGTGCCTGTAATTTCAAAACTGCAACGCAGTAATGCTCACATTACTGCGTGGCCGCAGAAATATGTAAGGTGGCAGTACTTCCCTGGACGGACTCCTTCACAAGGAGCACTGCTGTCACTGAAATTGTAGTTGCGCTTGTGTTATTTATTTTATTAATTTTATGTCGAGAGAGAGAATGGGAACATTAACAGCATGAAAAAAATATTCACAAGAGGAGTTATTTTGCACGATTTAAGAGCTCTCATGCCAAAAAAGTTTTGACGTTGGCTCCGCCCAAATTTGTGAAACAAATATATGCCTGAAGTTCGCGTGACATGCGACAGGAGATGTTGAATTTTTCGCATTAAAAGTACCAAATCGTCGTACTCAATCGTTTTAGCGGAATAAATCTAAAACTAAAGGGATTTAAAAAAATCCGTAGTGACAGTTCTCGATCATGCATAAATATAATTAGTTATCTAATTTTTGTCCTAATAACCTGTAGCATTTCGAGGATGAATCGAAAAAATGTGAAAATTAGAGGTCATTTCGTGATTTTTATCTATCGAGGAAACTTTATTGTTTTATGTTTCTGATTAGTGTCTATGCTTGAATATATCGTGTAGTTACTTATACAATATTTTATTTTTAACTTTAAAGTGGATATACCCCTCTAAAATCAAGTCGAAGATTAGGAATTTTTCCTCTGCTTCCTCTTAAGGGCGTCCACAGATCCGCAGCGCACACATCGGACGTATCGCATTATACCTATGTATACTGTACCTATGGACCTATACTGTAAATAAACCACACACATTACATTTACCTACATTAAGAGATAAAAAATAAAAAGTATATTTCTCCGTACAAAAAAATAATAATTATTTTTTTCTCTGAAACTATCAACTTCTCAAGAAATTATACAAGAATAAAAGTTATTAGAAATGTTATTATCTATCATATAAAAAAAATTAGCTCTGTACTCCACAAGTTATTCCAATGTCCAAGAATTATCAATTATTATTTAATCATGGGAACAATTTTAGGAATACAGAGCTGATTTTTTTGATATGGTAAATAATAACATTCCGGATAACTTTTATTCTTATGCAATTTCTTGAAAAGCTGATTAATTCAGAGAAAAAAAAAATATTTTTTTTGTTTGGAGAAATAAACGTTTTATTTTTTAACTCGAAATGTAGGAAAATGTAATGTGTGTGGTTCATTTATAATATAGGTCCAATAATTCTCTATCAAGAAAAAATAATCCATCTGCAGGTACTTACGGCTTTACGAGTAAAAAGGTGGCAAAATTTTAGATTTGTTATTAATTTTTTAACACAATATACTAGTGTCTACTTAACTATCATGTTATTGTTATAACACTCTCTTAATTACACTAAAATTAATTTTTCTTTAGTCGAAGCTCATGTATTTTGTTAAAAGAAGTACATAAATGAGTTAGCAATTTTGCCGCACCTTTACTTACAAGTATATGCAGACGGATTATTTTTTTCTACATAGAAAATGATTGGAACTATACTGTAGTAACCCACAAACTTAACATTTTCGTATATTTGAGATAACAAATAAAATGTATCATTCTCCAAAAAAAAAAAAATTTTCTCCGAAACTATCAACTTTTCAAGAAATTATACAAGAATAAAAGTTGTTAGGAATATTATTATCTATCATATAAAAAAAATTAGCTCCATACTCCACAAGTTATTCCCATGTCCAAGAATAATCAATTCGGGCCCACTGTGCGCCGCGTTGTGATCTCTTCTTAAATATGTCATGTAGCCAGATATCATGTTTCCTTTTTTTTCTCTTCTTTCTTCTTTTGCCAACAAACAAGTCACTAGGACAAATTGTTCTTCATCACTTTCCAAATCCATTGTCTTGCACACACAAGTTCCACTCGTCCGCTCGCTACGAAAAGTGCGAGATGCGTGCGCTGCGGATCTGTGAACGCCTACCTTTTATCTTCACTGGTTTCGCGGAAAGTAATTTACTGCCATTTTTATAAACAGTAACTAGATGTTATTGCTGCAATGATGCAAAATTTCAAAGAGTGTGCACAGAACTTTTGCTCGTTTCTTCCACTCTCACCTTCCCTTCCATGTCCATTACTAATTCAAGAAATTGTGTAGTACCTTTACTAAAAAATACTGGTTGAAGAAGTCTTCAACCAGTCAGTCAATGGTTAAGTTACCATCTAAGTCAGACGTGACCATGACATCTGCAAAGGTCTCGCAACATTTGTTTATTTGAAGAAACAAATATACCAGATTTAGATCCGAAATAAACAATTTCATTTACAATGTGAAACAACCGCGAAAAAACCTAAAGGTGCGTACAAATCTTGTGAATGCGCTACATGTGCGCTGCGGTGTAATCTGTAATCTCAGGTACGGCAGGCAAGCATTGACGGCGCGCGAGCGCCATGTGAACAAATCGCAGTACATAATGCACGTGTGCAGATCGCAAGCCTTTCGCAAACAGACGCAATCACCCTATCTGTATGCACCCTAAGAACCCAATGGTTTAGTTTTCACTCGTTATCAACGACTGGACAATGTCAATTACAATGTTCTTAAAAAGGGCTAACATTCCCAAGTATAATCGAACTAACAATAAAAAAAAACACTGAGGGGGAGGCGAAATAAGTCTGGAGGTTCTTGTCCAGTTGGAGGCAGGTGTGGTGTTATTTTACAACATTCAATCTAAAAGCGAAAGGTTGTATTAATATTTATTTAGTAATCAGATCGTTCACTTTACAATAAAACGCACGTAGTCAATCAATCACACTAACAAATCACATATGCTATATGTCCTGGAGATAAATATCCACTGACCTCTTTTGACCTCCTTTTTAGCCCTCTTTTTTTCCTTTGCATTATGTTATTATGGTTCAGTTGCGTTTTGAATTGGATCAGTGATCTTTTATTCATGTGAATTGTAATTCATTTCTGTATGCTTTGAAGGTTAGGGCAAAGTGGTTGTGGTTCTCAAGGTGATAGGTACACTAAAAAGTGCATGGACATCAAAGAAAGCTAGCGAAAAACTAACTTATAGTTTGTGCCAAATAGCATCAATCACCCTTTCCTACCACCGTACACGTCATTAGTGAAAACGATACTCTCCAATGTTCGTAGCAACGTGCGAAAGTAATATCGTTTACGTATCGTGGTAGAGGTCGTAGAGCACAACTACAGCTACAAATTTGCACCATTGGCGAAATAACACTATATGTGCATAATGACAACTTTTCAAGGGAAATGTTTAAAGTTTGATCTGTAACTTTTAAGCTCATATATAAGTTATATCAAAGGTATATAAGTCATGTTGGTTTCCCAGCCCTATCCGGCTCGAAGGACCAGAAACTGTTGGATCCCAGCTGAATCCGCCTTGAATCAGGCCAGACTTACTTCGGTATTGCCATTTTCTTCAATAAAACTTTGTATAACGTAAATCTTCCGGTTTATTGAAACTTAGGAAAGTGGACTGTGTACATTTTCATAAAAAGTTATTTGAACACCTTATCTCTATGTCCATCTGACTTACAAGATGAAGAATCGAAAAACAACTCGGATCGGAATATTGAATAAGAATGAAAGTGAACCAACAAATCTTACAAGATTCTCTTATAATGCCGATACGACGTCTCCCACAACGTACTGGCCCTATCAATGCGCAGCGGACTACGCCAGACCAATCAAAGCCCCTGAATTATTTATGTAATTCTACTCATATTGTTCTGACCGGCCAGCCGCATACGGCCGTCTGTAACAAGTAACATGTGATCATACGTCCTTCTATGGCATGAAATTCGTAAAAATAATACGTACTACATGAAATAAGTTACGTACGTGGGAAATTTTCAAAGTCTCCTGTTTAAGTATAAAAATATTAATTTCGTTCGTAGAACCTTTAAACCTCTTTCCTGAAAATATGTCATTTCGCAAATGTGACATTATTACATCAATCGTGCGATATTTATAGTCAGTAGCAGTAGAGCTCTTTATGAACGAGTTCGTCGAGGGAAGTACTGCCACCTTATCTATTTCCGTCGCCAAGCAGCAATGTCAGCATTACTATGTTCCGGTTTTGAAGGTAAGGGTGCTGGTGAAATTACAGGCACATGGGGTTTGTCAACTTATGTCTCAGGTCTTGGCGATTGCGAGCTGAGTGGCACTGCAACTGTTATGGACAGGCGTGTAGCTTACCATCCTACCATCAGGCGCATGAGGAAACCCTGTATCTCGGGTGCGTAATGCCATGGCTACACACAAACTTACGAGAAAAACAAATTCAGGTCACACAAATTCTCCCGGCTCGGGAATCGAAACCGGGGCCTCTGCGTGGCAAATCAGAATGGTAACCGTTCGGCCACGAAGGCAGTTTGCTTTACACGGGTGTTATCTAGGGTTTAATTCATAGGCCGCAACGCTAGCCTAATGCCTTGTGGACATCACACAATTCCCAGGATTTGTGAACCTTCTGCAGACTTTTAAACGATGTTTTCCTTAGGTATTCTTCTTCTCATCGCATGGACCATATAGTTTTCTAGAAATGCATTGGTCTCGGCTTTAAGACTGCGTACTGGTTACCTTCCCTTAAATAAGTTGTACCATCTAATAAAAAGAGTGGAATCTGTAACATTATGTGGATCTGAGAAGCCAATTTCAATTTGGGGATATTTGGTAGGCTGGGGAGTTAAATGTCGTGTTGGGTGAACCGTTCGCGACATGGGCTAAAACTCTATACTCATATGTGAGGTCTTGTCTCTCACTACGAGGCGACACGATGTAGTGGAATAATATAATCCACAGGGATTGACATCACAAGGTTGATATTGACACCAAAGTGTCACAAGCTTTATTAAAAATAATATTTTAAAAAATCACATGGATAGCATACACTTTCAGCCCGAAACCATTGCACATGTCTGCCATGGTGGTGAAAGGACTTGCGCATCGACGTAAGAATCTCGCTGTTTGTTGCCCGGAGTGCGCTAGACGTACAGGGAAGATAAATGGTTCGTCTCACGGGGAGCTTATTTCTAATTACAAATAAAAGTTGACCAACTCAAAAGAAACCACTGTGCCCCTGGGTTATACCATTAACTCTTATTATTGGTGTGAATATTATAAAGGAAATTGATTCCTATCCTTGAGGTGGAGTTATTAACGCGGACAGCTAGCTATTCTTAAAAATACAGTTACAACGTTACCGCGTAAGAAAACAATACACCTAAACAAAAGAAGCTTCTTAACTCCAGCCAGCAACATGAAATTACCAAGATGTCGCGATTACCACTCGGAAACAAATTATATATCATTAGGTGGCGATAACTTGATTACGATTACGGTGTCATTATGTAATCAGTAGAATGAGTAAATAACTCTAAGGAGATAGTCTTCCCAGGTCGCGGGAGTACATTGAGCATTTATCACCTTCATTATTCTTTTTGTAGCAGTCGAGGTCCTTGTGAACCAGTTCGTCCAGGAAAGTAATGTCAGCATTACTGTGTTCCGGTTTTGTAGGGTAAAGCTGCTGATGAAATTACAGACTTGACTTCTGCGCAAGACTTGTTAGCTTATGTCTCAGGGTGACAGGCGCAGTGTTAGTGATATTTAAATCTTTGATCTTAATCGATCGATTTAAAGGTCTGAGTGGCACTGTAATTGCTATAGACAGGCGTGACACATAGGTGATAGCACCAAGTGCAAGACTTTTCGTTCTGTTGCACCATTTTTGGGAAACTAACTTTGCTATATGAAATAGATTTGTCATAATTAGCTGATGCTAATAGACCGATGTCTGTTGCCATTTAATGAAACGCTGTCAAGACATGCCATCAAAATATGTGTAACGACACAAAAATAGATTAATTCCACCTAGATCTAGAATGACCCTACATTCTTGTAACCCACACGTCATGTCCACAAAAATTATAACAAATCGCCTGATCTAGTAAAAAAGGAAACAAATGATAACATACTTAAAAAAAACTTAAAGAAAAAGATTTTGATGCAAAGATGGAACTAACTCAAAGAAAAATTCTGTCGATCCGATTGATCATAAATTCTCACAGGTGGCGTTACAGGGGTTACTTATCAGAAGTCCGAAATGATATTTTCCAGAACTAACGTTTGCTCGAATTTTCATAACCTCGAAATTAACTTCGAGAGGAAAATGTTTTTTCTTTACTATCTAACCTAACTAACCAAACCTAATCGTGTCTTTGCGGTAAACATCCAACATATCATGAAAGAACAGCGGTTTCGTTATAATTCGGTTTTCGAGGTAATGAAAATACGATCAAACGTTATTTCTTCGTATTTTGTGACATACGTTTGTGATAGGTTACCCGTTACAAGCGTTTAAACCCAAATACAAAGAACTGCAGCAAGCACGTAGACAAATTGGTAAGATCTGCCTAGGAACGTACCTTATGCTTTAAATTCCTAAGTTACTTAAGTACATACATTTTTAGTAACAATACCTCTCTCACTGACGGGGACGATATACATCTTGTTAAAAAGTGTATCGAGTACAACATTTGGAAAACGGGTGGACTACGCGTAGGACCTATACATACGATTGAATTGTAATGCCTCTGGAACATTTCTATGGCCTACATTTATTTCTCTCGTGAGTTTAGGTGTAATTTGTGGTTGTTTATGTGTGAGTCCATGGTACCCGCAACACATGGTTGTCCTAATGCGGGGCAATGAGTGTGTGCGTTAAAAATAATAATAAGAAAAATGTGATGATTTTTCGAGTTTTTATTCAAAACGAAAATTAATATTTGTTAAAATTTTTTTTGGCGAATTGATTTTTTTTAACAAAACGGTTCTTTGACGCCATGAAACATTTTTGTTTTTGGCACCCTGTAAAAGGTTTTGTGAATTTTCTCCATCCTGCAGGTTTCGTACCAGCGTAAAACAGAAGAACTTAAAATTATAATGTGTTGTAATGTGTAATAAATGAGGCTACATCTGTAAAATACGTAAGACAAAGTTCAAAATTGTATGAACGAAATTAGTCAATAACTTCCTTATGCTTACGTACGAGAGTTACGAAATTTTACGAATTTTTTTTTAGTTTCTTGTAGTCATATCATTTTCAAACCATCGTGTGATAAAAGCACCAAGAGTGCGACGTCACGTTGTCTTACTATATTGTTTACGTATACTTTGCAAGGTTTGTAACTGTACGCTCTAATGATTACCACTCGGAATAAAAGGGGTAAATACGATTATTCTGTAATCTTAGTGATATACACTTTTGGTTAAGGTGTTAATAAATGTTTTTAAGTTACTTACATCCTGTTTTTGACGTTTCTTTCAAAGCACAATTATCGCCATAAAGAGTTATAAAATATGGAAACGGTCTTGCGTTTGATTATCTTTACATTAAATACGTAACAATGACGTTCGGTTTTATATAAGAATTTTTTTTATGAGACAAAGTGACGGGCCGAACAAGACGCGCTGTTGGAGGCAAGTGACACGCCTGTCTTTACGGACAGTCCATAAAGACAGGCGTGTCACTTGCCGCCTGTTATTAACTGTTATCAATTGCAGTACCACTCAGCGCTTTAAATCACAAAGATCTGAATGGGACTGCCACTGCACCCGTCACCCTGATACGTAACGGAGAGACAGAAAGTGTGCGATGGAATTGCATAATTTAATTCCTCTTTCCCGATGGAAAGGTCCATCATCGGGGGACTAGTCGTAGGCTGGGGTTCCACCCCTATGTCGTGGATATTCCCAGGATTCGTGCGAAGCGTTTCTCTTCCATTTATATGGCGAGCGGTTAGAGAGTGGAATTCTCTTCCTACGGACTTATTTCCCGAACGCTATAACTTGTTTTTTATAAACAAAAAACGTAAGTTGACAATTTCCATGTGTCTGTAATTTCACCTACATCTGCAATGTTTGGCAGAGGAAATAAGTAAGATGACAGTACTTTCCTGGATGAACTCCTTCGCCTTTCTCTACTGCTACTTTAAAGTGCTCTACTTCACTGCTGACAACATTGACGATATATATAACAAGAATAACTTTAGCATCTATCTAAATCAATAAGGTAGTCGCGGAACTTATAAACCTCTTAAAAGACATATGTCAATTACAAGTTGATTAAAAGCCTTCTTATGTAACCTTATTTGCATCTAAAGCCAATTAACAACAATCCTTTTTTTTTTTCAGGTAAGGCAGTACAATAAATCGCTATGGTCTCTCTGAAAGGTGCGGGCGAGATTGCCGACAGCTGCGCGCGCAGCTGCCCAAGGTGCGCGAGCACGTGTGCGTACGGCTTTTGTTTTTGTCTTCTCGAGTGCATATTTTGAGTTTGTTAACTTTCTCTGGACCTTGTGTTCTGTATTTAATTTTGTATGCTATTTCAATGTCGAGATTTTTAGATTTCTGCCATTGCTACATGTTAGAAATTAAACTATGTATTTCGGACCCAAAATCCGTTAATTTGGTTTTTCAAACAAATAAATGTTTCGGAATGTACATAGTTAAAAAAATCCAACCGCATTTCAATTTAAAAAATATGGATGGATGGATTTCAGAAATATGGAATATGGATTTCGTTACTACCGCTCTGTTAGATGTGAATGTAGAATCGTAGAATAGAATAGAATAGAACTGTTAGAAGGTAGAATCAGGGTGAGAAAGTAGAAAAAATACTTGGCTAGATGAATCTAAACAATATTTTAGGTTAACTGTATGTACGTCTAAATATAATTAGACGTACATAACGTCTAAATATTTTTGAAGAACTCGTGTTGCTACAGTAAAAAAAACGATCCATAAATTGTAATGGCGCAAAATAACAACACACTTCAATATTGCCAACAAACAACCATTACCCAAACTTTAATAAAAAGCAAAGTTACAGTTAAAAGAGATAGTAGACAAATTGGTAAAACCAAAAGTTTAGTCTAATTATATTAAATTTTAACATATGTAAACTACACACAACATTGCCTGGCGATTTTAACAAACTTACCTCTTTAAAGACACTTTTATTATGATACCAAAAAACGGGATGAACGAGTCGTGCGCCTGGTGGAAAGCGACACGTGCGTCGTATTACCGCAAAGATCTGAAGAGCATTGCATACGTCAACCGGAGACAATAAGTTGACCAGTCCCGTGTACCAGTAATTTCACCAGCACTCTCTTACCCTTGAAAACCGGAATGCAATAATGCTCATTTTCGTTTTGCTCCGAGTTTACTAACAACTATTTTCATGGCTCGCCACTGACTAATATATATGGACAATAATAATAAAAAAACATTTCGTGGTAAGAGATAAATGCAAGCAACAGTTAACACGGAGTCAATTCCGTTTCATGTCACTTACGAGAGGTAAAATTTCCAATTTCCAAAAACTAAATAAATAGCAAATACAATAACTGCATGAGTGATCACACACGAATAAGAAACTTCAATTATAAATGTGTTACTGTTAATGAATAATCCAATTAACACAATGTAAGAAACCAGATACGTGCAAGCGCATATGTAGCATTCTTATCGTATCTCGCATATTTGCCATTTTCCATTAGACCTGCTGAGTCTACTTTCAACCGGTTCTCGTCTAGTAACTACATCTGCTGCGCGTTAAGCATTATTGATATTACTTAGCTGGATATATGTGCTACAGTAAATATTGCTATAGTAAGGTTGGGAAAACGTTGTTGCAACCCATATTTTACGACTATTTAAAACCCTTAAGAAATGTGTCAGGGCTATGTATGGTGTGGGTCATCGAGAGACTTGCGTACCTTACATTAGAAAACTGAAGATATTAAACCCTACCATCGATGTATCCGCTCACGCGATGCGCTGCCCCCACCTACACGGCCCTTAAAGGATAGGATAAACCTACCGCAAAATGGCGGCTATCTGGTTTCGCAAATTAGAAAAGCATTCAGTGTAAATACAAGTTTTTATAAATAAAAATTATTATTCTGCATTGCTAAATAAATACCCTCCGTACTACCAACAAAAACATCTCAAATAAAATGCAGTAATACACCGCAAATCCTGCACTTAAAAAGCACAAATGAAATTTTTGGTGTACTTGGATAAATATGATAATATTCCGTTTGAGTGGTTCTAACGTTTACCATGAAATTACTCCTTAAAGTATAGTTTATAAACATTTATATTCAGGGTAAACTTAAAAAACGCTACTTATGGTATGTTTTCAATAAATAAACACCGAAATCTACAGCCCAAACAATAACACTCACACGATTGTCGTGACGTATTTTTGACGTTGTTTATTTTTTTTAAATGACAGACCTAGGCATTAAAAGCTTTATGGTTTGCTAGAGTATTTACCGAAATAGCAATTAATATTAGTTCTTTTACCTGTTATAACTTCGATATCCGATACATCGGTATAAAATCATCACCGGCACCTCTAAATGTGGTATGCTTCCAGAGACGCATGAATCGCGCAACGCTCTGTGGCGGCATGCGTCCACGGCTGCATGTATCGCGTGAGCGGGTATACATTTACGAGGCCTGTGTTTTTGTCAAACAATATCTAAGGCAACTTTAATTTAGTCAAAACTAGACAGATATATAGAAACCTACGGCCCAAAAATACGGCCCAAACAACGCCCTAATTTGAAATTTTACAGTAGAACGATGTTTTTATTTGTTAGTTCATAATCATCATTATCTTATCGCTGTCCAATGCTGGATATAGGCTTCTCCTAATGCGCGCCATTTCGCCCGGTCCTCAGCTCGTCGCATTCGTTTACTGCCATCAGCCAGCCATCCACACGGGGACAGCGGACAGAGAATACACAAAGAAGGTCACTAGTACTTTTAGATTTCTGTTTTTGGATCGAACTACTTTCGTGAATTTTGGTTTTGTAAATTATACTTACAGATGCAGTTACTTGCAAGCAGAATGTCTGGAAATTACGTCTTTAGGTATGTGCTTACGTTTGGTACTAAACAACTAGGAACTTCAAGACGATGACTGTTGTATTTAGCATTGTCGTCTTTTATACAACTACAAACTATAAGGTGCAAATTTTTTAATAACCGTTATTTGTTGATTTATGGGCTAATTCTAGTTTATGACCTAATTTTTAAGACTTTCTTAACAGTTTATTGAATATCACGATGGTTTACTACCATGACATTCAATTGTATGAAATTACTCTTTAGTTTGTTATTAATTATTAATTCAAAGATCGAACGCTGAGGAGAATTATTAATCTAATCTTAATTCAGTATCTAATTCATCTTTATAATTTATTTATTCGTAACCTGTTTAAATATGGCGAAATATATTGAAATACCATATTCGTATGCTGCAGGCGGACATTTTCGAGTTCAACGTTTTATCGGTCAACGTCTTTTGCAGTTGCGCAAGATTCTAATTAGTTGCACAATTTTATTGTACATTTAGATTCAAATTCGCTCTAACAACTTAAACATGCGAAGCAATTATGTAGTAAGAATAACGAACTTGTTGTATTATTGATTTATTAACTAGTTTTGACATTGTTATGAATAAAATAAGCTTAAATTTAAATAATGAAGATGATTGAAAAGATTGAAAATATTCACAAAAGTGTTGTCATTTGCAGTTGGAAAAGAGGGCGAAAGAATGAAAAAGAAGTTAAAAAGAAAGAGGACGACGGATTTCAATGGTTAAGGCGAGTAATTGGAGGAGAAGTGGGAACAACTGTTTTGCTCGATCAAAATGGTTTAGATATTTACTATTAAATAATGGTGTTACAAAAAATATACGATACACCCATTGACTTACAATTATATGGACGTCGGGTTCGCGCTAAAAAGTGTCCGAACTTATAGGGCGTTAAAATCGTATACAGAGCGTCATTCACGCTTTAGTCTTCGTTTGTTCGACTGACAGCGAAGCAAGCAAAATTAGACAGTACTGCGATGACATTACAATTTAAATTCAACGTTTTAGCTTTTTTATATTCCTTTACATGTCACTACGTTTAAATAGGTTGACTTGGGACATTTTTTCGTGGTTTTTGTATTAGACCCGTCGTCCATTTATTTCTAAGTCAATGGATACACCCAAGGATTTTTCTTTTATAACATCAAGTGACAGAAAGGGCAAGCCGTGCGCCTGATGGTAAGCTCCACGCCTGTCCAGTTGCAGTGCCCTCAGAGCTTTAAATCGTAAAGATCTGCGAGGCACTGCCACTGCACCCGTCACCCTGAAACATAAGTGATAAGTCCCGTGTGATATTGTTTAAAGATTGTGCTAATGTGTTACACGATATCATAAATCAAAATAAAATTATGCGATAGGATGCACTTTATCTAATCATATAAAATCCTGAGAACAGGCTAAAATACAAGTCAAAAACGAACTATATAAGAATAAAATATCTAACTTTGTACATAATTTTTCAATGGAGCTATTTCTCTTTATGTACTACAGAGAATCTAGTAAATTTTGATTTTTAACTGAAGCCCTAATTAACACCTAAAATAATCTACATTACAATACACCTCGCTGATTGATTGACGCGAGAGGTGACCCCTCCACACCTCACCTCCTAAAATCTAGGCTAACGTTGAAATGTCGAGCCTTAAGATACTTGTTCCACGCTGTTCCCGGAGAGGATAATTGATGATACACGTACGCCTGAAGGGATGTAGGTATTGTGGTCGTAAATATAATCAGCACAACTTATATTAAATCGATCATTTCAAACCATCCATCGGACCGTTGAACTGACCCTGTTCTAGGTCGGCACAAGGTCGCTATATCTCTTTGTTATTCTACAGGACCCCAACATGTTACAACCTGTTCGCTTGTTGGAACTTTTTCTTCTGTTGTTCTGCTTATTTATTGCCTTTTGTCATTCAGCGACTCCTATTTGCGGTCGTTGGTA
The DNA here is from genome assembly GCF_003589595.1 of Hyposmocoma kahamanoa. NCBI lineage: Eukaryota > Metazoa > Arthropoda > Insecta > Lepidoptera > Cosmopterigidae > Hyposmocoma > Hyposmocoma kahamanoa. The sequence continues at coordinate 2,023,721 of NW_020654810.1, read as the reverse complement.
CGAAATTCTGAATTATCTTTTGTAGTATTGTCATTTGTTTGTTTCTATTATTACGGCTTTGTAAGTTTTTTAAATTGACCATAATTTCGTAATGCATTCGTATTTGTGTTGCATTTTATATTTACTAAGGAGGGTGAAAAGAATGTCATTACATTACATTTTTCATCATTCATTATATGTCTCACACTTAGAATAATAACGCATAGAAACCTATCCCGCACACGCTAAGTGAGGCAAAATGAAGCGCTCCCAAAGGGCCTACACGAGCTGGCGGGCCTTCAGTGCTCAAGGTCAACGATACCGCGAACAGCTCCAGAATTTTAGCTAAAATGATGAAATGTGCGGTACATGAGTATAAAAATACGTCAGACAAACATAAAATAGATCACATTCCACAAGGAAGTAACGCGTTTCAACTTGTATTTTTATATAAATATTCACTAAAACCGAAAATTAACCTACTACTAAAACTAGCCGACATGAATTTGATTTTTGCCTCACTTGTGACAGTTCGTTTGATATGAAACTATTATTCTATGCGTTATTATTCTAAGGTCTCACAGCTCAGCAAGGATCTTCTCTAAGAAGAGGGCTTAGACCCTAGTTCGCCTTGCTAGCTAATGCGTTTTAGGGACTTCATACGTTTGTCAAAGGTTTTGTTGTTTCAGCAAAAGATATTGCTACTAAACTTTTTAAACGTACGTAACTTAGACATTAAGGACTTATTTAGGTACATACCAAAGGGAAATCGATTGAGAAGCATCCGTTCTCCCACTGTTTTACCACTGCTTATTACATTTTACACCTTATAAATCTAAATTTTGGTATACCACTTCCACTCTATACCTAACTGTCTGTCATCTTAAATTCCGATACAATGTTTCAATAAATTATGAATAAATGTAATCATTCCTAAATTACAGTTGTCCATTATTTGTTACGGAATATCTTCTATAATAATATTACCTGTTGCACAGTCAATGACCATTGAATCTTTTTGCTCGTTTCTCGACCAATCTTCATTGATACCTGTTATATGTCCTTGTTTGTAAGCAGGCGAGTATAGAAATAATAAGTCTTTTTTGCAGAGGTCCAGTAGTTTGGTTGTTGTGATGTTATTTGACCAGTTTGTATTGGTCTGTTGTGTCAATTTAGCTTTTAGAAGATGTTTTCCAAATGAATATTTCAATTCTATATATTATGTATGCATATTAATATTTCGTGGAAGAAATATAATAAAGACCAAATAACTAACATTACAGGACTAGTAAAAAACAAAATAATATATAAATGTTTTGGTTCATTTGCGCAAAAATAGTAATTTTGGCAAATAACAGAGCCTTGGGTGTCTAGTCGACAGCTTATAAATTTTGTCCAAGTACACCAGTAAAAGATTTACAATATAATTTGTTTTTTATGCCTTTTCTTTTTTTTAAGTGTCGATAGGTTGTATGAGTGTGTTTTCTAATAAATCTCTCGTGGTTTGGGTTCTTGCGTTGGATTTGTTGATACTAAGTCATTTGTTATTCAAGAAACATAAAATTCTATTTATGACAATTGAGAAATCTTGGGGCTGTCCTAAAGTGGTTGGTTCCTTTACGATTTCTACTATGTTATTTTTATTTCAATTAAATAAATAAATGAATATTAGGCAACATCCTATACATTGCTTTGATCCCGAGGTAAGTAACTGAAGCACTTGTGTTATGGAAATCGAAAACAACGACTCGGCTGCGGAGGTCGTGACAAATAATATTAAAGGTCTCGCTCAAGGAATGGTTGTAGTGTCACTGTAATGTATTATTTATGACCTAATTGAAATTAATTTATTGTACCTACTTCCACGAATAAATCTACCTTTATCTTTATCTTTAAAACGATAGTACCTATCCAGGCAGAAGTAACAAGTATGATATTTGGTATCTGCTTATTGCTGCTCAAAGTCCTAGTGCGAATTCATTATCATCATTCAGCCCAAAGACGTCTACTGCTGAGCATAAACTAACCCCTAACGCTGCCACGACAACTGGTCTTGTGCTACTCACAACCAGCGGTTACTTGCAATCTTGATCGGGCCGTCGGTGTTTATGAAGTTCTAAATATTAAAGCTCTACACTAAACCTGAGGTCTATGCTCCTAGTTGGTTCAACCGAGGCGAATGTACGACCTTGTCGTGTCGACTGTACCCGAATTAGCCATCAGACATGATGAATAAAGACGATGCTTTTTGTTTTCAATAATCGTAAAAATAGTCGAAGACGTTGTTTTAATTGTTCGAGATGATGGTTTTATGTTTCACGGTGTTGTTTTATGAGGAACGTGTATTACTGATGCGTTAATGAGCTTGACTGTGCCGGTTTCTGGAATTGTTTTTTCGTATGCTGCTTAAAATATGTAAGTTGTCGTAGGAGAAGAAGGGAGTGAAGACGTTGCAGTAATAATGTTTGTTACAGTAACAAAATAATAACTGATAGAACAATTAAAAAAAAAACAAAAATAACACAAGTAATATATTTTTCTTTCTATTTTTAAAATAAATGTGTATTTGAATTCATCCTTGCTATTGACTACTACCTAGCCCGGGAGCAAAGATAGGGTCAATGATGAAAAGAGCTCGACTGGAACATGCCTGACTACAGTCACACCTTATAGATACTCGGGTTGTATGTGCTCAGAAACAGTCGCACATTCACCCGATGCAAAATGACGATAAGGTCGACGGTAGCATACATCATCAGCCTCCAAGTTTTTGTGACTTCCCACGGTTCTGCGCTAGTTTCATTCAGGATCGCCCCGCGACGCTTGCGATATCATCTGCCCATCTCGTCGACGACGACATTCTTACAGCCAAAACTCCACAATGTCTGAAGACCATACACACCTACATAAAACCTATTCACTTTCGCCTTGAAAAGGCCCACGCTATAGCGTTCAGGAGAACCCAACTATTGTAATTTGTGTACAGCGCAGAAAATAGCACCCTATACTAATATGAAATTCTTTCTATTGGATACATTTCGGAGAGTGTGCTTCAAGAACATTTCAATTTGGTTCCAAGCCTACCCGTTCTTCTTTCGGGCTACTAGGAAGCCCGAAACACTCGTCTATTTTGCATTGTATTAAATATATGTGAACATTGATAAGCCGTTGCAAAATAAATATATATTACCATCTGTACAAAATCACACCGTCGACTTTCATAAAACTAACATACGTGTAATGAGAGATTGCAGAGATCAATTGTAATGTTCAGTCAACATTAGCACAGGTAATTAAAGATTTAAACAAAGCCTTCATGGCCATTAAAACTATAAAAATTGACTAACTGTAACAGTGGCTTACAACGCAATAGAACTAAAGGCAACAACAAAAGTTATAATAGACCTAGCTGTCAAGGGAACAAAATAAAACAATTAGAAACAGTATCCAATCGGTTAAGTGCTCATAATGGGCAGTTTTAACAAAGCTTTACAAATTTGAGTTTCAATATTGTTTAAAATTACAGGTAAAATGTTAGAAATAATAGACTATAGAAGACTTCTGTCCACAAATTTGGCCATAAACATGCGGAACGAAAAAGAAACCAGTAATTTTAAATAGTGTTGAAAATGATTTGAACTTTGTACATTAGAGACATAAAAATTGAGTGAGTCAATAAAATGAAAGGAGCTAGAAGTAAACAATCTGAATATTTAGTCTAATGGTTGAAGAACTGAAAGAAACTGAAGTGGGAGACAGGAACTACGGTGAGGGAATATTATTGTGGTATGGAATAGGACAGTTCGTTGTAGCATTCTATGGTGAAGGCCTATGTACAGCAGTGGACGTCTTTCGGAGTAGCAAAATTCTATTTCTCATAATAGTTATTAAGAAATAATGACTTTTCAAAAGTATAGAAGTGATGGACCGAATTGGGGGATCGATGTTATTTCAAACAATAACACTACAATTTCTAAAAACTTGACCACCTTCAATTTCGATGAATTAATTCTTTTCATTAAATAACATCCCTACATGAAGTGAAACTTATTTATGCTCACCCCTAAATTGCGTGATATGTAAAGAAATTGATGAAAGGTATTGTTTGAAGAAGGGGCGGGTGCCGAAGGAAGGTGTGACGAATTTTGATTACCGTATATTCAAGGTACTTTTATACAAGACTACCAAGTAACGTTTGGCATTGGTAAAGTTGTAAATAAACAGATTTTTTGTAAAAAATTAACAGTATCAACTGTATTTGTAAATTGGTATACATTTATGTCCGATGTTTGGTAATGGAAAAGTTTTATTTGCCTGTTGGGTGGTAAATTGTCAATTATTTGGTTTTACGTCTTTCTCTTGAGGGAAGATAGGGGATTGGTTGTAAAAATTGGGATGAGTCAGTTTTCAATTGACAAAAGAATATTTAATATTGGTACCGTATGGTATAAAAATGGAATGATAGTACAAAAATTGCCACATGACATGCATATACGTACTAACACAAAACATGTGTAAATACATGATAAAAATAACAATTTTTAAAATGTGTGCGATTTGCTAGTACTTCATTAAGCATAATGTCCGCCCTTCATATTAAACATTATTGAAATTAAGTAATTAAAAAAATACTCAACATAAATGAAAGTTCACAGTATACAAAACGAAATGACTGACACAATAAAAATAAACCAACTTTTAGGAACAATCAAGAACTTAACAATTGAAGTAACAAACGCACTACTGTCCAGCTTTTTGTTTTTTGCACACAATGAGCCATAACAAAGGAATATACTTGCAATAATAAAGTAGCGACGGCAGCGAAACAAGGGAAGTGATGTATTTACAGTAGATTGTGGTGCGACATCGTTAATAGCTTTATTATATCGAAAGAAAGTGAACGCCGTTTCTAAGACTTATAATGAAGTTTGACGACGATGACGGTACCGTCATTTAGCTTAGACAGATTGATAGATATACTTTATTTAAGTAATGCAACACGTCCAACAAAAATAGATAAAAGACAGACAAGAGTCACACAAACAACAAACTAGACAATGGTCAACCTAAATGTTGAATCGTGTCATATAATATGAAACCCATTAAACTGGCGGTGACTTAGCATAAACAATGATCAAAACTGCGGCGGTCATAATATTCTAAAATGATACTCATTTCAGAATATAATCTATACAATAAAGGCAAGAAATAATGTAGCAAATACGTTTATATAGAAGAAAATAAAAAAATTCTACAAAGTTTTATCAAGTGACTTACATGTCATGCTCAGGAGGCTGGCTCAGTTTCTCTTTTGAATAGCTAAGTTCAATCTTCAGCGGAATTAACTCTCATGGCTCTGATTACCGGAGGTTTCAATAAGGCAAAATACACTATATACATTGAATGAAAAATACAATTAAAAATGACATCATCATTATAAATAACAAAACTTCTATTGCAAATGAAAATGAACGTATTACATTACTTGAAAATTAAATAGCCTAAAGGCAAACAAAACTTAACAAAGACCAGAGTAATAAATTACAAAACGTTGACAGTGTTTGCAAAAAAGGGGAATATCGTTTACGCTGCCATCTTTGATCGGCCGCTATAATGATTTCATTGTTGGAAACTGTGTAGACCTACAACGTATCGGCAATTGGGCGTTCAGTGCCGAAACAAGACGTAAATAAAGTGACAAAAACGGTTTTCTTTTTGCTTTTGGCACTGCATAGGCTGTCACTATTGAAGAAGTTATATTAGATAGACCTGTAACATAACACTTCCTGGTTTGTTAGGTAGCGGATAAGAATTGATATGCATTCCAATGGCGAAATTTATTAATTTATAATAGTTTGATTACTAGAGAATTTGGTTCAGACAAAAGTTCTTTGTAATTTTAATAAATTACGTAATTAGCTGCATACCTTATACGTCCTATCCCATAATATCTTCTTCAAAAATCTATGCAATACCATTGGTTCGCTATCGTTTTAACGGCAATTGAAAGAACCGTGATAAAATTTAAATTTTAACGAAATTGCATGTTTCGTGGAACCTTTAAAATCTGTATCTCGAGACATGCAGGAAGGTCGGACCATTGATCCAATAGTAAATTTTCTAAATTTTAAGAAAACTGATGCGGACGAGGAAGCGATAGGGGTAAGACAGCAGTATAGCTACTAGAAGTTCTTACTTTTGGCTTAGCTAGTAAAAATTACGTGATAGTATTTGTACTTGTATTACTGTTACATATTTCTGAGTAACAACCTGTATACCACAGCTTCAATGGAAGTCAAAATGCCGCATGACGTGACCGCATGCTGGGACCTTCTCAATATTACAATCCAACATAACTTCAACTATGATTGTTAAGGGATCCTTATTGTACGTGGACTATTTTAAATTGGCAGTGACATTTGAGAAAACAATTTAAAAATGATCTCTGTTTGAAAATGTTGGTTGCACATTTTAGAGCTATTTGGACAGTTACAACTTTTACGTCGAACGTAATTTAAACTATAGGACTAATGCATAAGGTAAAATATTCATCGTATAGTTATAACATGGTGTCATTGTGATATACAGGTGACCAAGAACTACCACAGCGTTGAACAATACCAAGTAACATTTGCAGTTACATAATTCCAGTTAATAGGAATTTAGAAAAGGATGTAGGAAGTGTAACAGCACCAATTATTTGGTAAGTCGGCGTCGAATAGCTGGCAAAAGAAACAATCGAACGATGACAAGACAAAATATGGGCGAATTGGCGAAACAAACAGAATTCTGTTTAAGTAGGATTTTTTATCTATCTCAACAAGCGGCAGGGTGGCCAAATAATTTTGTTTAAACTAAAGAATTTATCTGGCAACGAAAAATGTTCAATATTTATATTGGTATATAGTTTATTTCATATTTCAATTTTGCGTTGATCCAAATCTGTGGTAGCCTAATGATTTGTCCTACCGCCTTTCAAGTAGAGGCCGTGGGTTCGGATCCCGGCTCGCGCCTCTGAGTTTTTCGAAATTTATGTGCGAAATTTACTTTAATTACTCTCTTTTCGGCGAAGAAAAACATTGTGATGATACCTATACCTCGAATTAGGTGAAAAACTTGAATTGTGCCAACGTAGTAGACTATGGCCCAAACCCGTACATTTTCCTCAACCCGACGTATAAATGTGTTGACGATATTGATCCAAATGTAACGCATTTACCAACACTGTTGTTAAAGTGTACACATGCAGTATTTGATAGTTATTGTAACCTGTTTTAACGATGCATTACTCATCACTCAAAGTACTTACCCAATTATTTACACATTCCAAAAAAATTATCTTAAATTTTACTGTCACCAATAAAACAATATTACTTATTTATTTATGGTCAACATCGTTCTATGTTTGCACACCCATTCGGACACATTCCTCTCCATCGTGTTCGTAATGAGTCATAAAGATACCGCCTCTTGAATGGCCGTCATTTGCCGCTTTTACTCCACAGAGATTGCCGAATGTTTAGATATTCTTTCTTTTACTTTTTGTAAAATGTATTGAGTTCTCAATACATTGCTTATTTCTATTGAAATTATCAAAATTGTTTTTTAGATTGTCAGTTTTGTCAGTCAGTAACCAAACCATTAAACAATATAGAGAGGTTAAAATCTCAAAGATATTGTTATAATTATTCGTTTCTTCAATAAGAATTGGAATCTGTGATTACTGTTCCAAACTCTGTAGTGGTTCTCTGGTTGATGAACACAATGATAATTTGATTATAACTTAGTGTAGGCACAACGGTATTATATACTGTACTGTTTTATAGTGGCAATACAAACTATAGCTTTATTTCGGTCTTGTCTTCATTCTGTAAAATTCTCCGAAGTCAAAAGCATTTATTAATACTGTCAATACGTGTGAGGTCTTCCGATAAAGGTCGGTTCGGCTCTTTGTTGTGTTTTTCGAGTTAGTTCTAAGAGTGATAAAATTAAAATTTTTGTCACTTTGCTTTGGTTGTTTTGTATTTTGGAATAAAGTGATTGTTATTTATTACCTGATTAGACACATTTTTTTTAGTTGAAATATATTGATTAGACAAATTGCATCTATGGATGCTTTCCTATTTTTGCTACCTTTTGATGACACTAAAAATTATAATTAAATTATAGAACATTTGTGTTTATTAAAAATCAGCTATTGTAAATGAAATCAAAACTATTTTTACCAAAAACGACCGTTATTAAATCACATAAATCACCAATCTATCCAGTAATTAGGAGACCAGCGTACCCAGCAACCAGCTGATCAACCAGTTTGGGTGTTAACGGACAGGCAGACGGACGTTACTTAAACCGGTCGCAGTGGGCGACCTTTCGAAAATCATGCGGCTGGGTTATGGGGCTACAAGGGATAGGCAACAGCTGTTTTGTGGCTTCTGCAAGGTGAAATTGTTGAATGCAACAGCCGCTTGAAGGCACTGTAATTTGGTATTTTTAGTCAAGGGCCTCAAAAAGATAATTGCCTATCAGGTACTCATTTGTGAATGTTTAAATTGCTGACCATTTATGCTTATAGTAAGTCTTTTTAACATAGTACAATAAATTCCGCTGTCACGACACCTGCTTGAGTGTCAGGTTCTTTAAAAGCGAAAATAAAGTCTTGAACATTGCAATGCGTTTCTTTTATTTTCATAGTTCGAGAAAAGTCTTGGAATTACTCATTTATACTTGATATTTCTTTAATTTTTCAAATTTAAGATCGTAGCTTTTCATTGTGATTTGTAGTTTTGTTAAGTAATTACATGATATAGGTTACATTTACATATAAATTAAGGATACTTTGCATGTTAAAATGAACTGTTTCTTTAAGTTTGAAAACTTTCGTATAAGTTAAAGTTTTTAGTTCACTTTTTAGGCTTTCTCTGTTAAATCATTCTTTCTTCTATTGATTGATAGTTGACAATTATGTTTCTTACGCGTTTCACATTTTCTTTTTAGTTTTATAAAAAGAAAATTCAGTGATATAAACCAACTGCTCAGTTCACTGCTTTATGTATACCATTTATGTATTTTAATACACAACAAAAGGCAGACAAATATTTCTAAGAAAATATATTCAAGGATATATCTATACGAGAAAGAAATGATAGAGTAGATTAAAAATTTCTCAGGTGGATGAAAACGATACACGTGTCTCAAAGTATGGGTAATGTAAACATCTTAGTTACACCGGTCGAGCGATATGGTCGTTGCAAGAAAAAAGATTAATGAAGAACCTTTTATGGAGTAAACCACCGGACCATATCAAGGTGGAGTAATTTTTGGGTAACATTCCATACAGATCAGCTAACTCTAGACACATAAATATATTAACTGTTAATTAGCATGCAGCTTCTCTAAATGATATGTTCTTAAATAACTATGATTAAATTGGTTACAAAACCAATGTGCAAAAAAAAATGTGCTAGTAATATCATCACCAGTATCATTATTACTATATCACCAGTATGATCAGGTAATTGATATGGCTGTCTATCATCACATCAGCAGTCAAATTAGCGAATTCCCTGCTACCAGAGTAACAAAATCAGCGGTGGGGGCAGTACCCAGTACGTATAGATCCGAAGGCATTTAGAAACTTTCGTTTTCTAAATTGTTCCTATCATAAATCGAATCTGGATTCTGGTCGTCAAGCGTCAAGAGTGTTAACCGCTGTCGTCAAATATGAAACCGATATCATAACGAGTATTAGTAGATCATGCAATTTTTATATGATACAGTGTGTATTTATTACAAACCTAAACAAGACTGTAATGACTTTTTAGAAAGAATATCAATAAAGAAATGAGTGACTTACTTCAATCTTTAATACACGTTAAAACATGACAAAAGAGGCGTGTATCGGTAAGCTATGAGAAACGGTTGCGGTGGAATGTGGTCGTGTGACGAACAATGTCTGGATCGGAAAAAATTATCCAACACGTTAGTCGTGTTATCGACCGTTTATTTGACCTCTTCTGTTTTGAAAGTTGCAACAGCTACAATTTTAATCTTGCGCTTTATCCAAAATATTTATATCATAGTTTACATTTTGAAAAATTATTTTTTAGTTGAAGACGCCTACTTGGGTTTGCGTTTATTTGTATTTATAAAAGTTAAACTAATGTTGTAACAGGTTAAAATATGTAAACACTATTTTTATATAAGCATTGTATGGGCACACTGTTGCGACATGTTTCAAATAAATTATCTTTGCCTGACTAGTATGTTAAAGACAAAAAGGTAAAGACAAAACTCAAGCATTCTTTTTTTTCTAAGAGTAATTAATTTCGTCAATACAGTTCAGTAGAAAAGAAAATAAAGCATCGAATAACAAATCCTATATCAGAGTTCTTTCTTACATGTCGTCCGTTGACTTTACTCCCGTGACATAATACACTAACTGACATTTCTAATTGACGGAGGTCGTACAAAACGTTTACTAAGAATGTTTATTTTCATCCTTACCCAGACCACCCCGCATTCTATAAATAGCGTCTAATTGGACCAAAGATTAAAGATAAAATTTATAAAGCTTTTGATATTGTTGTTGACAAAAGGTTTAGATTTTAAGACGTTTTTTGATATTTGAATATCTTCTTCAAAACGTCCAAAGTGTAAAGACGTGGAATAGATCGTAGCTTGATAATATTTTGACTCATTTGAACTTATCTCAAAGTGAATATCCTACCAAGTTGAGTAGGTGTTCCCCAAGGATTGCAGCTAAGCCCACTAATGTTTATTGTTTATCTAATTGCAATTAATATACTAAGAATTACATTTGATATTCAAAGCTTTCGTAATGATCGTGAGAACGTGAATCGTAACATCCATTGCATTAATTCAAATTGGTTAGATGTATATTTATTCATTAAAAAGTCGGATATAGTAATCGAATTTTTATCACCGCAATAGTAATTAGCCATATAACTGAATAAATTAGACCGTGCAAAATCCAAACAACTTAAAACACTTCGAAAAATAGTTCCTATTAAATTGTGCAAGCTTCCTCAACATCTGAATTCTGTATATCACTACCAATCTTTTTCATTTTACTATTACTCATAAGACGTACGTCTCGTCATAATTAAACAATGAGGATCCCATGGTGATAAGAACTAATTAGCTATGTACTGTTAGGTAACGCTACACTCAGGCAATGACCTGAATGGCATTTGTGTAGTTTCATGTTTACGAAGCTGATAGCGTCGGTTTGTTTTAATGTACCTGGGCTTGTTCTATTGAACGGAAGTGCCAATTGATGATTACTTTTACAACCCTAGATAGGTAATGTTAGTATAATATGTTTGTAACTATGTCTGTCTATGAGTTTTGGAGTATGAGACTTGTCTTGATCTCAGAGTATTATCATCAAGAATATATTTTATGATAAAGAACAATAATAATAGTAACTTTCCTTACTGGAGTCAACAATTGGTGACCCCAAGATGATAAAATATAGATGATGAGATTGCTGCTGATAAAGTTGGACGTCAGAGGAAGATGCCTTTGTTCAGCAACAAAAAATATGTATGTCCCTTTCTAAGGTGTTCAGATTCGGTTAAAAATTACCATTCAAGGAATTTCGGAGGCCCTTAAAATAACCCATTTTCGAGGGACTTGTTTAAAAGACAGTCAAAATAAGTAAGTTTTGGTTATCCCCGCCTAAGATACCTTTTAACATTTAAATTATGTTTAGTTGGTAATTTTATTTGTTTAACTTGAAAATGTTTAATTGTAAATCTTATTCATACTGCTTGAGCAGTTTTCTTGAGTACGTTTTTCTATTTTTAGGTTCTTGTGCAGTTGGACTTTTGTTTTAAACATGATGTCATCAATGTTCTGTGGATTGTCAGGCACTTTCCACAATCAAAGAACTTGGGAAAGTCCTGTAGGTAACAAGCGATTTAAATGTTGAATCAATAGTTCTTATTAAGTGTCCATTCTTCTATTTATTCTTTAAGACTCTGATTTCAAGCCATCAAACGTAGAGACAAATTTACAATAGATTTTTTTATGATACCAAGTGTAGGGATAAATAAGTCGCGCGACTGATGGCAAGCGACACGCCCGTCCACAACAGTTGTAATACCACTCAGAGCTTTAAATCACAATGATCCGAGGGGTCTGCCACAGCGCTCGTCGCTCTAAGACATAAGTTGACAAGTTCCATGTGCCTGTAACTTCACCAGCACCCTAATCGTTTTGTTCAAAACCGAAACGTAGCAATGCTCACGTCACTGCTTGGTGGCAGAAAAATGTAAGATAGATATAGAGCAGTACTACCCTGGACGAACTGTTTTACAAGGAGATTATAAACGATAAGTGAAGGTGGTTAGAAGTACAAGAATTTTAATTTTTTTCAATCTTTAAATAGTTTTGTTGATTCAAAACAGCATGAATCCGAATTCCTCCTTTACCTATTCAATAAAACGGTTCCAAGTTTCAAGTTTCACAAAAGCACCGAAAATGACGCTCAGCTGAGATCTGACGTATATTGTGCGCAGGCGCATCTGCCAGCGCAGCTGATGTGGGCGGCTCTTTGAACACATTCCGAAGGGATTAGAATAGGGTGATTGAATGTTTCATAGAAGTATGGAGTAAATTATTGGCAGTGGGATGTAAGAATGGTAAGCAGAAATGGGCTTAAACCCTATCAACTCGCTCGGAATTTAGCCCATATTTGCTCAAAATAGTAGGCGAAAACAGTGAATACGGAATTAGGTATAATTCCGTACCATTACAAACCAAAAAAATCTCTTTTAGACGAAAAAGAGACAACTTCACACAATACCTACCTTGCAATCCCCTGAACTCTCACTTACTACTAGAGATGCACAACATTTTTATGAAAATCGATTCAAGTGTATACGATAACGAGTCTTTGTATCGATTCATTTCAATGCGATTTTCAAGCGAATCGATCGAATAGAAAGGCGAAATGTGTAAACAAGCAATAAACATTTTGAATAATATCGTTACATGTGAACAAAATAAGATTTAAAAATATTTTGTTGTAAATAGTTTTGTCTTCGATTTCGATGGGTTTTAACAAAGTATCGGCTTAACCAGGATGCTTGCCTATCTCTGGTGGTATAATGTTATTTATATTACTTATAAGTACATTTTACACGATATACGAAAATACAGCAATGGATAATACTCTGTGTTAGATTAGCAAGAGGGAATATGAATCATGAAAAACTGTTTGCCGGCTTAGAGCAAGTAAGATATATGAAAACATATGAAATTTTCATGCACTGTAGAACTATATCGCTCGCAGTTCAGCGGACTATTATTAACGAGCCTGGAAAAAACAATACTTAGGAAAATTGTCCTAACTTGTCAAATATCGCTTTTGATATTAATTATTTTTTTTTACTTTTTTTCCGTTATACATCTTCTTTTTAGTATTTTATCATTTCCTCACTTTGTTTGAGAAAAGCACTATATAAGTCTCGGCGGGAACGGGAATTGCTCGACTTATATTAAGACATGGCCTCCTAGGCGCTCGGCCTTGTAACTTATATATTCGTCCAGCAATATAATGTACTAAGTATTACCTAGAATCTAGTACATCATGTTTATTTCAGAAAATATTTTATATAAACAAAATAATAATATAATAACTAGTATTATATACAGTAACTACAAGTAATTGAGTTATACTTGACGACGCTATAAGCCTATTACAAAATAAGAAGACTGCTTTAAGCTCGTAACTTAACGTGAGTTACATAATCGACTTATTAAAGATAATTTATTTAAGCGGATATTGGATCTAAGTACGGGTTCTTCCGTCCTATTACACAAATTATATTTCAACTACAGTTAACTAAGCAAAGTTAACAATGCATTAGAATGAAGCACTTTTTCTCGCACCTGTACACTTAAGGATCTCTTCTGAAAAAGAAAGAATTATAGTTTATTTGATAAGTTAGTTTAGTTTACATAATATAACAAAATGACATAAAAAATTAAAAAAGAAAATAGAAAAGGATAAAACACAAAATAAAAGTAATTACATTATTTTTTTATGGTACCAAGTGCCAGGACGAACACATCGTGCGCCTGGTGGTAAGCGACACGCCTGTCCATAACAGTTGCACTATCAGGCATAGCTTTAAATCATGAAGATCGAGGGGCACCGCCACTGCGCCCGTCACTATGTGACATAAGTTGACAAGTCCCGTGTGCCTGTTTTGTCTGTTCTGTCGCGGCAGAAATAGGTGAGGTGGCAGTACTTCCCGGGACGAACTTTCACAAGGAGCTTTACTGATTCTAAAAATATTTATTTATAGGGGTAACTTGCAATTTTGAACATGAAACTTTGAATCTAACTGTCTGTATAAATAAAAAAATCCGCCTTTAAAGTTGACGATATGACTTGGTTCAATTTCATTAAAGGAGCCTATGTTCAGCAGTACACGTCTTCTAGATGGTGGTGATACTGACCGATTACTATGATGGTTAAATTTCTCCGTTACTTGTTAATTTCAGTTAAAATTAACATGTTATTATCCCATTTGTACATCAGAGGAATTGTGTGTGGCTCTACGACACACAAAAAAAAAACAATTGCCTGCCGGCGCTTACGTAATTTAAATTGATTTTATTTCTTGATTTAGGGACGTGTAATGAAACTGATATCGCTACAAAATGTACGATATTATTATTAGAGGAAACAGTAACACTACGTAATTTCTTTTTTTTTCCAATTATAAAAATGAATATAGTTTTCGTCAAAAGGACATTATTGTTGTAAACGATAACGCGATGTTTTAGCTACATCCTGTAGTAAAATATTAAATAGGACTAATCGCATACAAAACAATAGCAGAGAAAAAATTCAAGTAACAAGGCACAACCTTAATTAGGTTAATGTTAAGTCAAAGTAATGACGTAATTACAGCATTATCATTAAGCTACTTAAGGTTTCTAAAAAATGTCAACGGCAGCCAGCTTCAAACTTATAAAAAAAAATTATCTCTTGTCAATGCATGTCTAGTGAGGCGCCAACGTTCGATTATGATTACGTCGCGCCTGTCAACTGAATTAGTAGACTAATCGATTTTTTTTTACGTTTTTTTTCTCGACTAATGCTTTAGTGCGTTGTCAGTGCGTAATTAGTTCAGCTAACAGACTTATGGTTGGTCCAAAAATAAAAGTATGAGTTATTTATTGGGTGTTATTAAGAATGAGTGGGACATTTTTGGGGTAATCAAACTAGTCAACTCGGTTGACAGCAAAGATTATTTTGCTGTAGAGATAAAAAGAACATAATTTGAGTTTAGAAACAAATGTATTCCAAATTAATATCTACAGTTTTAACGCCTCTACATTAATATAAGTTTTCCTAGGCCACTGAAAGCGATACCTTCTTGAGCAGATCTTGTAATAATCTTCCCTTTTCGTTAAAGCCATAAAATATTTTAAAAAGATATCTGATAAATGATCCTCGTGTAAAACAATAGAAAGTTTAAACCCCAGGAGCACAAACACATTGAGCTTATCACAAATTAACCTACAAAAATTATTGTCTGTCAAATTTTAAGCACCATCGAGTGACAGCACCAATAAATGTGTCGTTGGTTTTATTTCTTTTCTGTATAGTCATCAATGTCACAGCACTATGCTGTTTCATGATTTAAAAGTTCTCTGCCCTTTCTTTGTTTCGAATTTTCAAATTGAGAATGTTGTCTATGACGCAATGGTTTTGGCGTTTGTATTTGGAATATGAAGTTTTAGAGGAGAAAGCATCGTGGATTTGTGAGGGTACCCAGAGTTTTTAAGATAAAGTGAAACAATGACACATAATTTTTAAAGCCATTGGAGTACATACACAACTTTCTTTTATTATCTTAATGAAAATATTATTCAATTCAAATAGGTTTCGTAGTCTATAGTCAACTTTTCAATGGTCTTTCACAAAACAACCACTTTTCATTCTTTAACGCAAAATTATTTGCTGCAAATTCCTTTAAAAAAATTAAATATTTTTTCTTAAGTAGGTACTAAGTCCTCTTTTCCCTTTACCGATTTTATCAAAAATAGAACGTGTTTTCGGATCGACAAAAGGGGGTTGGTTACAAATCGTCATAACGGTCGATAATTCGTTTCATGCGACAGTTGATTTATGAAAAGCCGCCATCTTGTTTGTTTCTGCGCGCGCAGGAATTCCACTGTAATTTATTGACATCTAAATTTGTTTTGGATGTCATAGTCGTTGTTACATGCTGTTGTAATTGTTATTATTTACTTTATTAAATTGTTTGTTTGAAAGATTAGCGTTGAACAATTTATCTATGAGAGGCATGATCACAGTATGATGTGGCTTTTAAAATTAAAATAATATTATGCGTCATTGTTGCATAAACAGGTTTTTCATTACATCAAATGACGGGACGAACAAGTCGTACGTCTGGTGGTAAACGACACACCTGTCTATAACAGTTGCAGTGCCACTCCGAGCTTTAAATCTCAAAGATCTTGAGGGACACTGCCACTGCGCCCGTCACCCTGAGACATAAGTTAACAAGTCCTATATGACTGTAATTTCACCAGTAGATATATAAATAGGTAATATGGCAATACTTCCACGAGCTACAGGTCACAAAATCTCTCAAAATGTAGCAGTTACTTAATTAAAAATGTATTTAACAAAAAAAAACAGGCTTTCATGTATAGAACGTATAGTTACAATTTTAAATGAAATAATTGAATATAAATCGTGTGTATTTGTTTTATTCAAACAAATTTAATCAAAGACAAAAAGTCAGCCGTGACCATGGGACCTTTACAGGGCCCGAAACGTTGGTTTATCTGAAAAATTAGCAGTAGAGCTCGTCGTGAAAGAGTTCGTAATGTTAGCGTACTGGTGAAATTACAGACACGGGCGACTTGTCAACTTAAAGCTCTGAGTTACTTGGTATTGTAAAAAAAAAACTAATGCACGTGATTTAGATTCGAAACGCCTATAATGTTTTTATCAAAAACAACCGACCTTAAAAGTTCGTGAAATTACAACCTCCTCCTTTTTACAAGTCGGTTAAAAATAGTTTCATTTCCATTGAACATTCTCCGTAGAATAAACAGATAGGTTAGGTAGGTTTAC
This sequence comes from Hyposmocoma kahamanoa, assembly GCF_003589595.1. Lineage (NCBI taxonomy): Eukaryota > Metazoa > Arthropoda > Insecta > Lepidoptera > Cosmopterigidae > Hyposmocoma > Hyposmocoma kahamanoa. Next base: position 2,006,590 of record NW_020654810.1, on the reverse strand, counting down.
GATAACAGTTTATAGCATTGCAATCAAGTGCCGTAAAAGGTGCGTCTGACCGCGTAGGTGGGTCTCGTAGGCCAATACAATATACAATTCTAACTGGTTAGATTGTCGTCCCGGATGTTACAAATATGTAACCTTTCTGACTTACCATTTGGTGAGATGGGCGTGAAGGTCGAAGTTTCCAGAGCTTTATTCCCAGCTGTGCCGTACCCTATCTATTATATATTATATATATTTATTATTAATAGTAGAATATTATTTTTTACCTGTTACCTATGCCAACCCTAAGTAAAAAGCTGAGATTGCATTAGGATATTTCAACATCGATTCCAGCGATCAGGCGCAGCATCAGCAACATCGAAACCCCTGTAACCTAGTTTATGAAATTCATTATTAATTATATTTTATTATTAGGCATTGTGATTCTAACATCGAACGCAAACACTTGTAATTTAGCTTAGGAATATTTTAAATTTAAAATCTTTTTGGTGTTTTTTTAAGTCCTCCGGCCGCAGCCTTCGTAATTAGCACATTAGCCTACGGAGAGACGTTGGCTCTTTGTACGTGTTCTACCGTCTTTATAATGGTGAGTGCACTGAGGAACTTTTTGAACTGGTGCCACTGTCTCGTTTCTACCATCGCGCCTTCCGCCAAAGGAGTAGAGTCCATCCCCACATCTTAGATGCCTGGCATTTTAAAACCACGCGGGCGTCTCGTTCGTTTTTTTCTCGAACCTGGAAGGTGTGGAATGATCTTCTTCCTGAAGTATTTCCTTTGCGCTATAACATGGGGTTTTTCAAAAATCGTGTTTACATGGCTCTCTAAGGCTGGCAACGCATAGGCAGCTCATCTGATATTGCAGATGTTTTTGAAATAGCTCCAGTAGTTTTGTTATGATTATTTGTTACAAAGACCGAACAAAGTGTTGCTTCGGCGCGCCGAATGCCGAAAACCAGTACAAAGTACTTAACAAAAACACATAGGAGAATTTCGATGACTCCATAACTTGACCTGTCCGAAACAATTTACTGTCAAATGAATAATACACCAAATCAAAAATAGTGAAAATTGTCGTTAGTAAGGCCGGAGCAAAATAAAAAACCTATTCCTTAAGAAAAAGAGGCGCCTTGACGACATTTAAGCGCAATTGATTATCACACAAGGTACTAGTATACTTCATTTCACTGGTTAACTTATTCTACACATAAAATGTAGCACAAAATGTGTTATTTGATAATACGTGGAAAATTTTAGGCAAGCCGGTGAAAATAGAGTTATATGGACGCCTCGCCACTGGAAACTTCATTCGCTTCAAGCGAAGCTAATAAAATTTAAAAAAAATAGAAAAAAAAGTGTCTATTTATTGTCACTTAAACCTAATTTACAGCAAGTTTGGGGAACTCCATGTAAGCAAAATAATTGCTTGTGCTAGGAGACCCCGCTCTTCCATGTTTGTGTTCTATGTGACCAGGTAAGTTTCGACTAGTTAAGTTACAGGATCTATATAATTAATTAAAATAAAATTGCAAAGAGAATAGCATCATTTGTGTGTGTGTTTGAGTAAATCGACGTAAATTTGCAAAATATGTAGGAGTAGAGTATATCTATTGTAAGATGTCCATAAGGGATTTAGTCTGTTCATAATTTAAAGTCTGCAGCCAGTCATATACAACTTTATTGCAATCGTGCTTCTTTAAAGGGTAAATCAAGAGATTTTTGTTAATTTATAATTATTTTAGTAGCTCGGTCGGTATAGAGTAACGCTACGATGCAGCGTGTAAAAGGTTCAAGTCCCATTTTGCTTTAGGGTAATGCCGCTGATATCAATAGAATCTTTGTCCTGCAGAAACGTGCAGTTAGGGCAATTTACAATCTGGGCCCCAAAGTATCTTTGAGAGATAAGTTTAAGGAAATTAACATTCTTACACTAGCCTCACAGTACATTTATGAAAATGTAATTTATGTTAAAAGGAATAGTAATTTATTTATGAAAAATAGTGACAGACATAACATTAATACGAAGAATAGAAATAAACTAGCTTTTCTTGATAGTCGTCTTCACAAAGTCAAAAAATCATTTAAGGGGCAATGTATACGCTTCTATAACAAGATTCCGGTTGATATACAAAATTTGCCTTTCACGAGGTTTAAAACTATAGTGAAACAAAAACTTTACACTAAAGGTTATTATACAACTTCTGCGTACTTGGATGACAAAAATCCGTGGTAGTAACCCGTTTAGCTCATGGAGGTAGTCTCGATCTCTGATGTTTCAAATAAAAAAATAAATATTGTAAATGTTATTTACAAAGAGCAACCCCTAGAGTTTCTTGCTCATTCTTCTCAGGGGAATCTGCCTTACGAATGAGCGGTAGAGTTTAACCATATTGGGACGATTTCAAGTGTAATAATGCTTACCTATGAAATAAAGATTATTTTGAATTTGAATTTGAATTTGAATTTGAATCGGGTCGAAGAAGTTTTTCTATAGTTGTAGTGTTTTAAAGAGAGAGTTCGTCCTGGGAAGGAAAAACTAAGTAAGATGTGAACATTGTGTTCCAGTTCGGAAGGGTAAGGGTGCTGGTGAAATTATAGGCACATGGTACTTGTTAACTTATGTCTCAGGGTGACGAGCGCATTCGCAAAGTTCCTCAGATCTTTGCGATTTAAAGCTGGCAATGCAACTGTCAGGCAGACAGGCGTGTGGCTTACCAACAGGCGCGCGACTTGTTCGTGCAAAACAATAAACATTTTATCCTTATAATAATAACGCATAGAATGATAGTTTCATATCAAACGAACTGTCACAAGGGAGGCAAAAATCAAATTCATGTAGGCTAGTTTTAGTAGTAGGTTAATTTTCGGTTTCAGTGAATATTTATATAAAAATACAAGTTGAAACGCGTTACTTCCTTGTGGAATGTGATGTTAGTATCTATTTTATGTTTGTCTGACGTATTTTTACACTCATTTACCGCACATTTCGTAATTTTTAGCTAAAATTCTTGATCTGTTCGCGGTGCAAGTTGACCTTGAGCACAGACGGCCCGCCCGCTCGTGTAGGCCCTTTGGGAGCGCTTCAATTTGCCTATATAGCGTGTGCGGACTAGGTTTCTATGCGTTATTATTCTAAGATTTTATCTATTTATTTATTTGTCAATCGTTTTTATAACAGGATTTATAGCGAGCTTCCTGTTTAGCTGCTAACTGGTAGCTACCAAATTACACTCCGTACTCCAAAGTAGTGACGAGATGTTTCTCGACATCTTCGTAGAGTTGCATATTAATCACCAGTAAAACCTTAGCCGTTTAACGTGTGTGGAGGCAAAGTCCTGCATATTTCTATAGAGATAATTTTTAGACACAAAGTAACATGAAGTGTAGAGGTTCTTAACTTTACAAAAATGGCCATCATTTATCAGTGATTTGTCATCTAGTGGTGGTAGTTTATAACGGTGGATGACGTAGAGAGAGTTGTAAGCGACCATCAATAATATGCCAATGGAATGACGTACTTAATTACGTCTTTTATCATAGCCGCTGAATAACGTCATCGCTGTTCTGGGAAGACGTTTTAAGAATCTTGTGAAACATTGCATGGAAGTCGACATAATTAGATTTTTGTCAAAAAAAACCGACCTCTATCTGTACGTACTCTGCGTACAAATATGGCGAATGCGTTTGTTTACGAAAGGCTCGCGAGCTGCACTCGTGCAATACGTAGTGGTGTTCTGTTCGCGTGCTGTTCGAACGCATTATGAGATGTCATTACAGAGGCGCATTTTATTGAATAGAAAGGCGTGTAGAGTGCGTGCAACACATGCGAAGCGCGCACCCTAAGGTTTGTGGAATTACGTCTCTAACCAAGTTTTATTGGAATCGATTAACGAAAAGTGCGCGAAATCCAAGAGACCGGATTCATCCCTCCTTTTTTGTCACCCTTACTCACTCACTAGAACGAGTCAGGATGAGCCCGAGGCGCTCTACAACTCCAATAGTTTATATTAGCTTTTATTCCTGGAGTGAAGACTTTACTTTTCACTTCGATTGAGTGAAAAAAATAGTCAATTAAATACGAAAAACGATTTAAATGCTATGTCGCGTCACTAAAATGGTGCATACATAAACGCACTAACGCGGGAAAACAATATGGCGCCAACGTCTATGGAAAGACACGGAATTAAAACCGTAGTCTTTATAGCAAGTATTGGCTGTTTGAGTTTGTCTAGGTCACTCGAAGTAAATTAAAAAACTAGGTACTTTTTATTCCCTAGGGATTAAATGATGCGCTGTACGTCCGCTACGTAGGGCTATAATGACGTACTTTTAAAGCATGATAAGTGAAATCACTTTTGTACACTAAGGAGAAGTTATGGTAGTTTTACAAGCTTTAAGAATACACGGAATAATCAGAGTAATAAATACGTTACATAAAAGCAGCACATAAGACATAGGTATATACTAATTAATAACAATTTATATAAATTTAAATAAAAAAATCAAAACTTTAGTCACGTATCGGCACATGCGTGACCAAGTGCCTGGCAAGGCGGCCATGTTAAAAAAAGAAAGAAATAAATATGGCGTCAAAGAGGCGTCATTACCTGATAATACGCATTGTTAATAATTCCTATAGTAGAGTAGTTTAGCGCGTGGTCATGGCACACGATTCAGATTGTGTAATTTGTAAGCATTTTCGTGTGAATGACCCTACGATTATTCTTTACTTCTTGGTAATGGTGTATATGAAATGTTACCATTTCTTTATAACGTTAATTAATCTATAAGGTTGTAAGTGTTGTAACCCTAACTAGCCGTAAAGATGTTCACGGCAATGAAATAGGAAACTTCCGGTCCACAAAATTTATTAAAGAATTGTAAAGAAAGGAGTATGACCCAAAAGGGCCCAGAAAACAGAAATAGAAACAGAAATAGATACATGAAGGCTGTAGACTTATAAAATGTTAAACATGATTAGCTCATTAACGCTCCGACTCTTGTCGCGGTCGAGCTGGGAGTGACAGTGGTACGAAAACAAAATGAGAATGAGAAAGAGTAGGAAAATGGAACAATTCAAAATTAAAATTTAAATACAAGTAAAATAAAAAATGATAGGATACAAGAGGAGAGAGGCGATACAAACAGGTGAGATGACGGTGAAAGGAGGTCACACCGTCACAAGGTTTCTATCTTTTTGATAATGAAGTGTAACTACATGGTATATACACACATCAGGGATGAAGTACGTTTTTGTCAATTACTGAAAATTAGGTTTGTAATTAATATTTGTTTAACACCAAAGCTTTGATTTTCGGTAATTTCAAAAACGTACTTGATCCTTAGACACTTCTACGAGTATAGTTAGCCTATGCAGCACGTATCTCATTGCTGAGCACGGACCTCCTTTCACAATGAGAGGGCTTGGACTGTAGTACTCCAGCGGGTCCGATGCGGGTTGGAAACTTTACACATATTTTAAATTTGCAAATACATGCAGGTTTCCTCACTATATTTTTCTTCACCGAAAAGCTAATGGTAATTTTAAATTTGACGACTGTGGTAGAGTGCCTTGCACACAGGTTTTCATGGTGTCGTCATCTCTAAGACCCGGGTTCGATCTCGGGTCGGGTTAATGTAGAAAAACTAACTTTTCTACATTGTCTCGGATTTGGGCGTTTGTGGTACCGTCGTTGTTCCCGATTTCCATAACACAAGTACTTTAGTTACTTTAATTTCTAAATTAAAAATTTCGCTCATAAATTCCGAAAAACTTGCAAGTGCAAGCCCGGCTTCGAACCCGGCGGCGCTAGTTTAAACCACGTCTTTTTACGAAGTACGAGTAAATTATATAAAAAATAGAAAACCAGGATACGTAAAGAATAAATTTCTTTTTCGGTCTCCCCAAGTAAAAATAACAACCATAAAAACTTCTTAATAACCCTGACACCCCAGTGTGTTCCTTCCTATTTACACACGTGGCCAAACGGCCCTAAGATTTCGCATCCCATTTGGCCTTCGCTTTCGGGTCACTTTGACTTCTATTCTGATTTTTTTTCAACCACTTCGTGACACACATGGTGTTAGATTGGGCATTAATGGCAGCTTGGGCGTTCTTTTTTAGGTTAGATTTTAATGGTCTGTCAAATTACAATATGCCATATGGCTTTGCCCTGATTTGCAATGCAGCACAATGCGGGCAGTTGCTTTCTGTTGTTTTTTAAGTAGTTTTTTTTGTAGGTATGTATGTGAGCAAGCATCTATTCTAAGCTTACCTAAGAGTGTATCATGTCAATGTTTTTAAGACATTGAAATTCGTTAATAAATAAAAAAGTCAAAAGACGTTTTGTAGCAGTAGAGGTCCATGTGAAAGAGTTCTTCCAGGGAAGTACTCAACCTTACTTATTTCTGCCGTCAAGCGGTGATGCGAGCATCACTGCGCTCTAATTTTGAAGGGTTTAAAGATGTTGGTGAAATTACGGTCACATGGAACTTGTCAACTTATGTCTCAGGGTGCCTGCTGTGCTGCACTTCAACTACTATGGACAGGCGAGGCGTTCCGCTTACCACCAGTCACACGACTATAATCATAAAAAAACAAGAAAGTTTCCATCAGGTGAGATGGATATCAAATGAGCACTTTTTCTATCATAAAAAAGCTCAATTCGTTGAAAATTAGAATTGTACATTGTGTGTATAGTGTACGTAGTGGAAATGAGAACTTGGAGAAGTATGGTTGGAGTGACTCTGGTGGACAAATTGTGGAACAGTGAAAGAAGATGTAGGTACAAAGATAGAGAAAGAGATGCTACATATAGAGAGGATGAATAAATTTTATTTAATTATTATATTATATCTTTTAAAGAAGATTGACAAAACAGCTTTATAAGGCGAGTGTCAGTGGATAAGTTGGGCTGGAAAGGTCCTACCAAGGCAAACTTACCACGACCAAAAGAAAATAGGTCAAATCAAAGCCTCAACGGACGAGCGTGTGTGAAACTATGTGTTGTAGATCCGAAAGATGTGTTACAGAATCGTAGTGTCTGGAAGATAGTAGTCTGGCTCATCCTATGGGAAAAGGATGTGTGTGTGATGCATACTTTAATAGTATAATAAATAATGTAGCAGATAGATAGATAAAAAAAGTAAGGAAGTTTATAAATAGAAAATTTCATCGAGGGCCTTATCCTGGGGCATCGTGCCCAGAAGGCTGGCAACATCTCTCCTTTGAATTGCTAAACTTATTCTTTGGCGGAAATGACTGCCAAGCTTGTGGTCCCCAGAGGCGAGCCGACAGCTCATTCGCTGGAAGTTTCGCGTGTGGCCCCAGGGACCCAGGGTTTCAACCGTAAAAGGTACAAAGCTGTAGCACTGAGTAAGGTTGGCGTATTTGAGTGTTAAATAATTAAAACAAAACTAAGGGAAGTGAATAGAGTCATAACAAAATATAGGGTCGTTTTTAGGGTCGTAATGAAAGTAAATTTGAACATCAGTAATAATATTTCCAGTAAGAGGGGGTTTGTAACGATTTCCGGGCAAATACAATGTTATTCAATTAGTAGACAAAGGGAACTAATTTATCAGCGATCATGATGACTATTTATACAGTGGCGTTTTCCCACGAATCTATTTTTTAAATATTGTTAATGTTTAGTGAGTGTCTTTGCAAAGTTTTAATAAATTGAGGAAGAAGTGTCGTTAGATTGTCGTTAGTAAAGTGTAAATTACGATACAGGGGCTGGGCAAAATGATGAGAAATGAAACATGATTATTACCCTTTTTGGTTACAGTCCGTATATTGTTATTGTAGAAGCACCTAATTTGTCCCATGCGTTCCGACACTGCTTTTTTCCTAATCAAACACGGTGATTTATCTACGTTATATATTGTAGATTTACTGATATTCTGCGTATTAAAGTGCAGATTTACTGATATTCTGCGTACTAGATTGCAGTTTTACTGATATTCTGTATGCTAACTAATCCTACTAACTCTTGATTTTTTTTTAGTTTTATGTATAAATTCTATATTTTTATAACTTAAATTAATAATTGCGTTAAGAGGGAGCAGAGGAAAAATTCCCAATCTTCGATTTGATTTTAGAGGGGTATATCCACTTTAAAGTTAAAAATAAAATATTGTATGAGTAACTACACGATATATTCAAGCATAGACATTAATCAGAAACATAAAACAATAAAGTTTCTTCAATAGATAAAAATCACGAAATTACCTCTAAGTTTCACATTTTTTCGATTCATCCTCGAAATGCTACAGGTTATTAGGACAAAAATTAGATAATTAATTATATTTATGCATGATCGACAACTGTCACTACGGATTTTTTTTGAATCCCTTTAAGTTTTAGAGTTATTCCGGTAAAACGAAAATAGTATTTTTAATGCGCAAAATTCAACATCTCCTGTCGCATGTCACGCGAACTTCAGGCATATATTTGTCTCACAAATGTGGGCGGAGTCAACGTCAAAACTTTTTTGGCATGCTCCCTCTTAATGTTATCCATAGTAATGTATTCCGAGGACTGGAGACCTGGTGACCTGAAACACAGGCCGTGAGCCTAGATTAGCCATCAGTCTTCCACAATATGAATATCATAGTTTAGTTTGTATTTTTTATTTTTAGTTTGTTTTAAAAAATGTCGCCTACCCACTAGTTAGAAGGTGGTTACGTGGAATCCCAAGGTTGTGATGACGCTGGGTTGAAAATACGAGCACATACAACTTCAACTGCCTCTGTGGCCGAACGTTCATCGTGCTAAGCTGCTACGCAAAGGTCCCGGGTTCGGTTCGCGGGCCGGGGGAAATATTTATATGGCCTAGATTTATTTATCTCGTGAAAACTAACGAAACGGGTGTAATTTGTGATTGCGTGTGTGTGTATTCCATAGAGCAAGGTCATGAGCGTGTGCGCTATTATACAAAACATAAAAACACTACGTAACTGTAGAAGCCTGGAAAACGTCAAGTTAATTTAAAACTACAGTTACCAAGAGGCGTATTTTCAAAGTGCACTGAATAGTTTTACGAAATTAGTCATCCGTCAGTCCATTGTTATTTTCGTCCTCGTAAATTATATTCTCACACCGTAAAATACCAGTGTGGCGGTTTATGTTATAAACTAATTACCGTGTAAGACATTGGGGTGAGATGTTATTATGAGTGGGATCAGTTTGGCAAATAGGGAGAAAAGGAACATTGACTTACAAAAAAAAGGACGACGGGTCTAATACAAAAACCACGAAAAAGATGTCCCAAGTCAACCTATTTAAACGTGACATGTAAAGGAATATGAAAAAGCTAAAACGTTGAATTTAAATTGTAATGTCATCGCAGTACTGTCTAATCTTGCTTGCTTCGCTGTCAGCCGAACAAACGAAGACTAAAGCGTGAATGACGCTCTGTATACAATTTTAACGCCCTATAAGTTCGGACACTTTTTAGCGCGGACCCGACGTCCATATAATTGTAAGTCAATGAAAAGGAATAAAAAATGCATGTAGCATAAATAATGAACAGTACACTTTGGATTTTTTTATAGAGTGAATAAATACGCAACTTCAGGTAGCACACATTGGTCCAATGCGGCTCTTTTCTCTTCTTTTTAGAGGATAATCTTCTCTTCAGAGGATAATTGTGCTCATCAATGGGTCATTGGGTTGATGACGCCAAAGCCAAATAATCTTTATTTCATAGGTAACCAAATTACGTTTAAAATAGCCATATTTTTTTTAAGCACACTCAATATAGCCCCGCACTAGGCCATACAAATATTTCTCCCGGCCCGGGAATCGAACCTGGGACCTCTGCGTGGCAGTCCAGCGTTTTTTTTATATTTTTTTTTGGCGTGGTAATCGTTCGGCCGCGGAGGCAGTTATTGTGTACATAGTGATCAAACTCAACAGTAAAACAATGTCGAAAATTAAATAGTCCTTAGTTCTTTTACCATATACGTTATTTGTTTTAAAAGTTTCATAGCTGCCCATCGTTGCTTGTCTTATTGGATAATAAAAATTTTTTCGTACTTTATAGTCATGATTTCAATACTTTTGTAACATTTGTGATAGCAAACATTCGTAAGGTCGATTCCCCTGAGAATAATGAGGAATTTTAGGGGTTGGTCTTTGCTAATGAACATCGCATATATCGAGGTAACATGCATGAGATTTTTGTCATACAAGTATGCAGAAGCGTGAATGGCAAATTTTTTATATCACCCGCAATCTTAGTATACAACGCTGTTGATAAACTCGCCTACAACACACCGTATACATTGATTTTACTTGTGTTGTTTAGGAAATAGAGAACAAGGCAAAGAATATTTCCCTTATTGCACACATAATGCAATAACAAAACGCTTTGTAAGAATTGATGTAATTATCATCAGATCAAGGGTAAGAACCCCTCACCACGTTTATTGTTTATATGGAAAAAAAACTTGCAAAAATTACATGTTATAACAATGATATCGGTTCTATATGTTTGTTATGTTTCTATCGGTAAGTTTAACTTAGTAATTGATTTATTATGATGTCGAATTTTGTATAAGTATCAAATGGGCACGTGTGTCTAATAATATAAAATTGTTACACATTTATTACCTATAAGTGGATCTCCTAATTATTTAAAACCAAGTGACGGGACAACAAATAGCGACACGCCTATCCTTGACAGTTGTAGTGGCATTCGGAGTTTTAAATCGTAAAGATCTGAGAGGCACTTCCACTGCGCCCGTCATCCTAAGACATAAGTTGATAAGTCCCATGTGCCTGTAATTTTACCAACACCCTTATCCGTCAAAACCTTACATTACTGCTTGGTGGCAGAAATAGATAAGATGGCAGTACTTCCCTGGACGAACTCTTTCACAAGGAGCTCTAGTTCTGCTAAAATAATCTATTACAAATAATCTATTTTAATGTAACTCAAATGTTTTTTTCTAGGGAAAACTTAAAATAATATTTGGAAATTCATTTGCGACGTAAAAACGCAGGCATTTTTGTTATATATTGGGTGCACAGTTATTGAAATTTATACTCCTTTTATTTTTCCTGTAAAGTTAGTGTTTTGAAAATACACATTTATTCCGCCGTCGAAATTACGTCGAAGAACTTAACATTTTGTCTTAAGCTGTGGCCTCTTGTTCATGCTATTATTCTGTACTACCTAATTGCTTGTTCATTGAACAAGTAGATAAAGAATTGTCACTCTACGCTACATTTGGTCGAGATTGTCATCTTCCTAATCAGCCGGATGACGTTTATTGCTGACCGTTATCACTCACGAATCTGAGCCATTCTCCAGGTTATCCAACTCGATAACTTCAGTGAACATGTTTTTAAGTAAATTTCGAATTTTGTGTGTGTTTGTGTGAAAAATAAGTAAGCGTAGTGTCCATTGAAGGTATCGACCTGTATATAGATCAATGTGTTTGTTTCGACTCATCTAATTAATTTACTTTTTCTAATTCGTTTTATTAGTTTAACTGCCTCCGTGGTCAAACGACTGCCACGCAAATGTAATGTTCGGGGTTTCGGCGAGAGGTTCACAACCAACAGACAGCGTTTTCACAAGTAATTATTTATTACGAGTACTACAATATAAACTTACGTACGACTAGACTATTTGGTATACTAAAGTTAACTGTGTCATCCTAACAAGGAGAGGGCCCTTTTATATCGTTACCAAATCCTGAGTGAGATTAAAGTACACATTTCGAGAATGTTCTTGAGAGAAAACAATATCATTAACTAATTTGTATACAGATAGATTACTAAGTTGTGAACTGTCAATAGTCCTTACATGATGAGAATGGTAAACAACTAACGTTTGTTTGTACAATAATCTAAAATATTCCTACGTACATTACACAAAGGTCTCAGGTTCGATTCCCGGGCCGGGAGAAATATTTCTATGGCCTACATTTATTTCTCTCGTGAGTTTGGGTATAATTTGTGGTTGTCTACTTGTATGTCCATGGCACCTGTGATATAGGGTTTCCCTATTATTTATAGGGGTTATATACGAAACAATAGTTCATCGTTCACACATAAAACAAACTACTTGCCAAAATTAATTAGTATCCGGTATTCGTCCCTAATAGCAGTAAAAATGCACGTGCATCCAAACAAAAGCAGGATTACCGATAATTACCTTTTTTGTTGTTTCTACTTTAGGGAATTAACACTAATGAGTAGTTAATGTTATTTTATTCTTAACTTAATTGTGTTTCTAATTCGTTACCCTAAGTATACAGGATATACCCTATTCACAAAAGAGATTTCTGAGTATCCAATATAGTTTTTATGATTGTTACACATAGGAAATGGAGCAAATTTTTCGGATTTAAATCGCGAATATTTGTATTTTCAAACAAACCTACCTTTTATAAGTCCCTTGTATCTATCAGTCGTCATTATAGGATCTGTGAAAGCCCGAAACGTTGGTTTGTTTGAAAAACCAATATACGCGAATTAGATCCGAAAAAATAGCTTTATTTACCATTATTAAAATTACTGAAGACGAGGCAATCTGGGCCAGAATATAATAAGTTGAGGTAAAGTTTAAAAAATGGGTTATATTTTCCTATTCAAAATTTATAAAAATCAACCTAATTCTCCATCTGGAAAATGAGAAATCTTAAGTTAATTGAGATAACAAACAAAATAGAATATTGATTAAATTATAATCGGTTAATGTGAATGGGTTGATATAATTAAAAATAGAAAAACGTTAGCACCTGGTGATTAATTCCATCAAAATAGTTATATCCGTTAGAGGTAATCAACTTAAAAGTTTTAAACAATAGATACATACATAACACAACAAAAATAAAATCTTAAAGTCGATTCTCATTTACTAATCGATTCATTAAAGTTGATTTGTTTCATCGGTACAGAATTTTTAGTCTGTGCTAACAGTGACAGCTATTGAATTATCGATCTCTCGTTTACTATCTATTTCGTAAATTACGTTTTGTAAATATCATGAATCAATAGTTGTTGTATATGATGTCAGTAACATATCCTGTGAGGTTGTTAGTATTTTAAAAATAACCCTGTATATAAAAAACAACAAATGCTCTACAAAAATCAGCTGTTAAATATAAGTTGTTACCTAATCTCTTACTTAACTCAGTTTACCAAAATCCGTAGAATTTCCAGTGATCGTATAACAATATATGAACTATTAATTGATACCACTTTCACCTTTTTACATGTTGGCCCAAGATTGTACGAAAGCGTATCCGTCTCCTTTCAAAACGTCTTTTTCTGAGATGTAGGTACTCCCTAAGGTTGACATTTACCTATTGTTTTGTTCACGTTCGTTTCAGAAGTGTGTCCTTGTTCTATTTCCATCCATCTGTTCGATACAACTAAAGTGATCGATTCTTCTTTATCTTTATTTAATAGGTGAGCAATCTTTTTTTAACCGACTTCAAAAAAAAAAGAGGAGGTTCTCAATGCGACTTAGACGACACTACGACTACGAAATCATATGTTTTTGTTTGTTGACATTTATTCTACATCGAATTTGACTAAAGCGAAGTACTGGTTATTTCCTGGACTTATCTTTCGCATTTAATATAACCAATGCAGAAATGGAAAGGTCCTATACATACCCAAAACCCACACATTTTTGAGTATGCATCGATCGACAAATACAGTGTACCACGAGCACCACCCATTTCAAATTGTTAAAGAATACCCTCTAAAATCCTCGGCAAGAACAATAGAGAGATCAGTACAAAGAAAAGGGTTGTTAAGAGCCACGGGAGCGTGCCCCTCGTTTTTATGCCTCTTTGGTACACAAATGGACTCTAATGACGTGCTTGACACATGCAATGGAATGAAATTTCAAATAACTTTTTAGAACATATTTGCGCGCGCGAACTTTTATATTTGAATATTTTCCCCATGGACTTAACATGGCGGGTTTTGACGCAGATTGAAATACAAAATTGTTTTCATCACGACCGATAATTGTATTTTTTAAATCGGCTTCAAAAAAAAAGTAGTAGGTTTCTTCGATTTCTCCGTCAATTGTGGACCGATTTTGAAAATTCTTTTGTTGGAAAGGGTGCACTCTCGTGGTAATCCCGTTGTCACCAAGTCAGATTCTGATGAGGGAATCCTATGGAAATCGAACAAGATTCTCAAATATTATAGGCAAGTCAGTATACTCACCGATTTCTCCACCAATTGCGGACCGATTTGGAAAATTCTTTTTTGTTTCAAAGGGTATACTCTCGAGGTAATCCCTGATGCCGACGATGCTGTTCCGGGTTCGTTTTGGTTATCACAAATTAAAAAACTATTTAAATTTGAAACAAATCGGTTGAGGAACGGCTGAATAGTGCGGTTGGTAGATTGTATAATTTAAGTGGATACGTAGAAAGCTTTACTCGCTGGGCTTCGAATATAGCTAGTGGAGAGGTTAGTTGGGAACTTAGCGAGTGATGATAATGGGAGACTAACGTCATGGTATGTATGTAATATAATTCATCTACAATCAACTACAATCATGTATACTTTGATAGCTTGCTAATTAAATTTGTATGTGTGTACTTTGTATTTTCATTAGTTTTCCATTTTATGAATGAACAATTTTTAGAGTAAATAGATTTGTCTTCAATTTGTTATAATTTTAAACTAGGCTGAATGTACGTAAAGCTATACCAATGTATGAGATCTCTCTTCTGTTAAAAAATTGTCTGTACCTTTTGTGCCTTGCCTCCAAATAAATTTAATTAATTTATTAATCAATTTCGCAAAATCGCGTTAATTTTCAAGTTTCATTGTTTTTATTCCAAATTAGAAAACTAAGTAGCAACCAGCCCTCTACATTTAACAAAATGTACAAAGAAATATCAATATATAGTCACATCTCTTGCAAAGTAGAATGAGTGGTGCCTACAGTATTTTGATACACTGGACGCAGATAAGGGCGGGACTAACAAGAAAAATCCTTTTTGTGCCCAGTAGAACACTATTGTGTATTATTTTAGGAAGACACAGAATCATCACAGAACACATCGCATTTAATTTTCTGTCTTCATGTATATACAAGTTCCTAAGGCCATTTAAAATCCAGAAAAAACACCCAGAACTCGACACCACTTCCTTACCACTACGTTTGTGAGGGTGAATTTCCGCGCATGCGCGGCGGGTGGCTGCTGCTCGCGCACGTGGCGATTGCGATGCACTCTTGCGCACCATTGTTCGAAATGGGCCTGCGGGTCCCTATTTGAGGAAGTAATGTGTTTTTTTAGAAATCTTTAAAAATAGAATAAAAAACCCCAAGAGTTTTAAAACAAATTGATGAGAAGGATTTCAGATTGAATGTCCGCCGGTGTGTTACATAGTCTACTTCTTATCGTATCAATGGCGTACACTATAATGGTTGCCATCTTGGTGAAAGAAGTACATTAGCAAAGTACCTTAGTAAAGGAAAGGAATGTGTACGTCGTCCGGGGTGGTTCAACCGACTTGACCGAATTAAAAAAAATGGGAGGAGCTTCTCTTTTCACTTGCATTTCTTTTGTGTATATCACGCAATGACTTCGACATTTGTAGACCGATTCGATGATTCTCCTTTTGTTGGAAAGAGGGTACCTCACTAATGGTGCCATTCAAATTTGAAAAAATATTCCGCCTGTGGCAAACTAGGGGATGAATGAATTTTGAGGTCGGTTTTTTTAGTACTCTATACTGAGATTATTATGATACCAAGTAACAAGGCGCACAAGTCATGCGCATGGTGTTAAGCGACAGCAGTTGCAGTGTCACTCAGAGTTTTTAAATTACAAAGACCTGAGGCACATTGCGCCTGTCACCCTGAGACATAAGCAAGAAACACAGTCTCATTACTGGTTGGCGGCAGAAATTGGTAAAATTTTCCTGGACGAACTCTTTTACAAGTACTACTGCTGCTAAAAGTGTTACTTATTTACTTTGTGATTCTTTCCTCTTTCAATTTCGTAGCTGTTCACCACTAAATCTCACCATCCTACGCCACAATACTGTTGGAGACACTAGGTAAAACTTGAAAACCAGTAAATTGCTGAAGTTTTCATATCTTCGATACAGTATTATGGCATGTTTTGTGTTGAAGAATAAACACTTTTAAAAAATTGAAATATAGAACTACGTACGAACATTGACGGCAGCTCTGAGAATTGCTAATGGCGGACAAACAGAAATATCGCTTCCTAGAATAAAGGCTAATCACAAAAAACACCTAATTGATCAGGAAGATGATTTCCATCGAAAAAACACTGGCATATTCGACGCGCAAAATTGACGAAACGTACACCTGCCTTATTGTCAAGTGATTATTTTAATCAATGCAAAACTCAAGCGCCATATTCTCAATACAATTTAAGTAATTCAGCAGAGTATATTTACCTCAACTTTAAGAAAGAAATATGTATGGAGTGGATAATACCTCTCTCAGAATTATTGGTTTTGTATTTTATTCTATATTTTTTATATCTAATTAGCAAATGCTTTACTACAGTCGTGTGTTTAAAAGAAATGTTATGTAATTATATATGTTTTGTTTTGATTTTTTTACTATTAATCGCCTTTCTGTTGAAACAGTGACTCGACTTACATTTAGAGAATATACAGAAAACGAGTTAAAATTTTGGGTTATTGAGCACATTTCATGCCCTTGATATAATAGAGTCACACGTAGTGATACGTTAAAAGTGCTTTCGTCTCTCTGTGTTATTTGGATAGCCAAAACTTTGTCCACAACCTGTTTAACAACTCTATACGGGGCCCCGATGTAGAGCAGTATGCGAATTATAGCACGAAACTAAAAATCTCGATATTGCAAATTGAATCCTATGTGATAGAAGTGAGTGTTCAGTACAAAATTTATTTAGTTTCTTTTTTAATAAAAATTTATATTTAAATTGTAATATGACTGGAAAATTACAAAAGTATCACTATATTGTTAATTCTTCGTTTAATTAATTTAATAGTGGAACAAAAAGTTTACAACAGGTCTGTTATACAGCTTCCGCGTTCTTGGATGACAAAAATCCATACTAGTGTCCGTGACCTATTTAGCGATGCAGGTAATCTCGATCTATAATATTGTTAAAAAAAAATGTTTACAAATGTTTATTTACCAAGAGCAATCCCTCAATTTTCTGAATCATTCTTCACATGGTAAGATTCCCTTTATTAATGTGTTGTACCAATATGACGATTTCAAGTTCAAATAAAGATTATTTAATATTGAGTCTACAATCCAAAACCACAACTGATGTTAGCAACAGCCATGTAATCTGTTATTTAATTTGAAATGCTTATTGCTGCTTGCAATAACTATCAGATTTAAAAAATAAGTTATCGATTCGTTTTGGGCATAATCAATAAAAAAAATGGCAACACTAAAAGATATTTGTGAGTTTGTTAAAAAAAGCTGAGAGAAGAAAGTGAGAGTTCGTCCAGGGTACTACTGCCACCTTACCTATTTCTGCCGCCAAGCAGTAAGGGTGCTGGTGAAATTACAGACACATGGGACTTGTCAACTTATGTCTCAGGGTGACGGGCGCAGTGGCATTGCCCCTCAGATCTTTGCGATTTAAAACTCTGAGCTGGAACTGTTATGGATAGACGTGTAGCTTACCATCATCATACTTGATATTATATAAAAAAATTGCATTAACGGGCGAAAAATTGCTTCCCTGAAAATATATATATTTTACGGGTTATAAGGGATTACAATTAATATGTGTTATAGATATATTGTTTCATTTTAAAATTATATCTGTCTTTTTTTGAAGACGATGTAAAATGACTCTTAATTGCGCAAGAGTGTTTCCGGCTTGCGAGCAGCTAGTGATTGCTGTCGATAAATATTCTATCGACTATCAAGTAAATATTGGTTACGTTTATGGTATAAATAGCCGAACTTGTTTCATTTGAACCATCCTCGACCCATTATTCATCCAAATACTGACCACAAGTTCATTTGAATTGTCAATTTTTGTAAATGCATACGTATGATATGAATAAAAATTGATCGCGATATTGTTAATCAGAACAAAAATAAAGAAGGCGATAACGCAGTTAGTAACAATTAGAACGTCGTAACATTTGCATTTCAGTCTGTTTTGCCAAAATTTTATTTTCTTTTACAATCAAAATTATCGACAACAAGTAATAACTATTTAAAATTTTAAGAAAACTGGCAACCCTTCAAATGTCATTTTACTCCGTTTTCAAAAAGACAGACTTTATATGCTTATGCTTTTTACTGAGTTCTTTTTTATTCGGGGTACTATATCCATCGGGAGCCTATGTGGGTTGGCAAGCCCGCTTTTTTCTAAGCAGTCTCTTCCGGATCTAATTATCTAGCAATGTTGTTACAATTAATGTACAATACAGAACCCGGAACGCTAACTTCAATACTTACTTTGCTAAGGTTCACTTTGCAATACTATTTTAGATTACAACCCGACCAAAAATCAAAACATTTTACATCTCTACATTTTTCACACATTATAACGTATTCTACAATCGGTTGCGTTAACGTGAAAGGGCGGCACCCTCTTTTTACGCAGATATTTTTATACATTTTATAAAGCGTTGCTAATCTTCGAGGGAATGATGAATGTTACTTTTATTCGTTTTTGGTACATGTATTTTTCTTTTCTTTCTTAGTATTGCGTTGAAATGCAAACGGGTTTGTTTTGAGTTTAAATTTTGAAGCTTTTGCGTCATAGTTTTCATTGTATTGCAAGTAAGTTTTTGAAAAGTCATAAGTACAGAAATAGGTTTTTCTACTACATGAATATAACCAATTTTTGATGATGTGTTGTTATTGTTTATTTTTGGTCTACATCGAATTATGTGTATTTACTAGCAGTAGAGCTCCTTGTGAAATACTGCCATCTTACCTATTTCTGCCTCCAAGCAGTAGTGTGAACATTACTGCGTTCCGGTTTTGAAGGGTTACGGGTGCTGGTGAATGACTCATTGCCTGTCAGATCTTCGTGACTCGAAGTTCTGAGCGGTATTGCAATTGTTATGGACAGTCACTTAGTTATAATTAAAAATAAATTTACACATGCTCTTTCCAAATGGGGTAGGCAGAGACTACAGTATTCCACTTGCTACGGTCCTGATCTTTTGCCCCATCAAAACGCATCAGTGCTTTCATACACGCTCGTCGTTTAAAGGTACTCTTGAGCTGGCCCTTCTTTAAGATAGCCTCAATTTAATCATGATAAGTTCGCCTTGATCGACCCGTACCAACTTACCCGCTCACACGCGTCTCGTAAATCTGCTTCGTTAAATCTTCCTTCATTCATTTTCTCTACAAGTCATAACCACCTGAGCATCCCCTGTCTCTATCTCTGTAACTGAAGTTTATCAATTTATCATGAAATTGAAAAATAACGGATTACGATGCAAATTCATATAAGTAACAATCTAATGAAAGAGTATAAAAACTTGAAGAGGTCGTCAATAAACAAAAGAGTACCCTTCTCTACAGGAGGCCTGTCTCGCAGCCGTACGCACACATTCACACATCGGACCCGTACAAGTTACAACTTGCACTGCTCGGGCCACAGGCTGTGTGTCAGGCACAAAGTTTATTCGTCCCGCGCATTCGTCCGCCAACCGCCGCGGAGAGCGCACGCGTCGCTCTGTCGAAAAGAGTTCAGTGAACGAGTGTTGTGAATGCAAGGACTGTAGTCACCATGGTGCGCAGTCTGTCTCAGTGGACAAAGACCCTCAGCTTCCCAGCGAGGTTGTCTCCCAACCGCACGTCGAAAGAAAGCGTCATCAATGTCCAGCCAGCTTCCCCAGGAGTGTCACCGACTCCCAGCGCCTCGTCTCTCCCTCAAGGCTCCGACAAAACTATTTCTCCCATACCGATTACAGAGATCAGTCAAATTGTAAGTTCGCCCTTTTCTATTACTTACTAACGAGGGTCCTTCCCCTTTTTGTCTCCCTTCGTTATTTTCTCAAACGTGTGGAGAGTTGTAATGCGAATGCGGCTGCAATTCTGTTCTGCATTTAAAGTGCTTCATTAGTTTTAAAGTTTTATTGACAAGCTTGTAATTGCTTTTTCTGTCTAATACTTTTCTAGGACATTTAAGTATTTATCTTGTTTCAATTCATTATTATAAC
The DNA here is from genome assembly GCF_003589595.1 of Hyposmocoma kahamanoa. Classification (NCBI taxonomy): domain Eukaryota; kingdom Metazoa; phylum Arthropoda; class Insecta; order Lepidoptera; family Cosmopterigidae; genus Hyposmocoma; species Hyposmocoma kahamanoa. The sequence continues at coordinate 1,986,423 of NW_020654810.1, read as the reverse complement.
ACATAATTACGATTCAAAATTTGATGTTCAGAATGAAGTTTCTCCAAAATCGTAATTCATGTCAATTTATATTTTAAAAAGGAATATTGCGAGAAAAAGTTATATGCATGTATATATATTGTTAGTCATTCTGTTAACATATTATTGATTTGAAAACATTCTCATATTGGCAGTGTGCATGATATTGTAATCAAAACAATAATATACCTGTTGAAATCAAAATACGTGCAGAATTATTGCACCACAAAACCGACACTTATTGCGCAATTACGTAACAATAAATAATTTTAAGCCTTACGCCACAATACCTAAGTAAGTAAGTAAATTTGTAAACCATTCTTTGAAAAATTTTCGTCACTATTGTTTAAGTAGACCAACAATACTCGAATTAGCCTTTGTTTACAAATATAATATATATATTTCGACGTGGAAGGGTGTCACAGTTAGAGTTAACTGCTTTTCTATGGCAACCTTACGTGATTCAAATGTAAAATGCAAGCGTTACCTTATTAGCAAATAATTATTACGGAAATGACAGGGACGTGTCATGATTTTTTGACAAGTCCTATCACATTTTAAATATGCATACGTGTCTGGTTTTGTTTGTAAGTGTGGCTGTTTGTAATGCAGTAAAGTACCGATGGATGCCTTGTTGGCGAGTTTCATCGGATATCGTCTCGTTTGGTAGTGAGGTGGTGTGAGTGCGCGGGCGCAGCTCGCAGGCAGACTCACCGTTATGTCCCCCTTGCATTCACCTTGGCAAGGCCGTGGATGCGAGTTTTTGCAAAGCATGAAAGCACATGACTTTCACCTTTAAAAACAGCCTTTCTAAATGCTGAAATCTATTCTATGATATGGAATTTAGGGTTCCCATTTTCTAGGCTGCTAAAACGTTTTGTTGGTGTATTATAACGTGACGTTTAAAAGTTGAACGAATCAGTAATAAGGTAAATAAATTTACCATTGTCTATTCAACAAGCGAAATCATTGAATATTTTCAAAAATACTGATGACTTAACTGCTTAGGCATTTTTATGTTTTAAAAGTTTGTTTTAGGAATTTTATTTATATAGTTTATGATATTCATTGTATATGTATTGGTTTTATTATTCATAAATATATGTATATTTTTCATATACCGTTAGCAATTCTTCATACACCGCTGTCTTTTTCCTGTGAGTTACATAATTACTTCCATCCCGAAGGTTGTCTGGCAGAAATCGCTTAAAGCGATAAGACCGCCCATTATGCCACTGCTTATTTTTAATTTAATTTAAAAGAAATTGTATTATACAACGGATGCAATGTAAAAGCTTGTTAGTGACAGTTTAATGTAATTTGCGGAAAAAACAAAAAAAAGAACCGCATATAATAATTACATACTAAAGTATGAAAAAATTTTACGTTAAACTTTACAACACATCCAATTCATAATTGAGAAGATCGTAAAAGTAATCTCGCACAAAGTAACGCGTGTATAAGATTTTACTAGTAAAAGTTCTCGGTTTCCACAATAAATCTTAACTTAATATCCATTGCAAAACTTTATTATAAATCCCCCATTGTTATTTATCGTAAAAATTTTATATGTGACAAAATATTACTAGTTTATTTTTATTTTAGTGACACTTACGGCTGACATCTTGTAGTTTATGTTTTCGACATCGAACTTGATAGTGTCACATAAACAAGACCAAAAATAAACATTTCCCAAAATAGTTGAAATAGAAATCATTACTTACTATGAAACTTCTATTCAGAAAACTTTAGTGTGTTAAAAAAGTCACTTATCATTAATAAGGGGCATTGTCTCAATCGGCAACGACAAAATGTTCACAATGACGTATTTAAATTGTATCGCTTTTGCTGAGGCGTCTTTGTTTTGTTATTAAAGAAAGAAGAAAGAAAGAAACATTTATTCGGCTATACACAAATAATATTAGAACATAATAACTAACACAAGATCTGTTAAAAAAACAAAAAAAAAGAAGATGACTGATAGACGACAAACTAAAATACACAATGCTAGCCTACAAGGCTAGCCAGTTCAGCTTTAAGCTGGGCAGAGCCTCAGGGTTTTCATCTGGAGCCTAAGGGCAGGTGGATGGTTTCAAATACTTAACATACAAATGTTAAATATTTGATGATTCTTTAGATGTGCATTGTGCTTTTAATAAAGCTATACATCACAATATAAAAACTAAAAAATGTTCACAATAATGATGTCTTTTTTTATAATATCAAGTGACGGGAAGAACAAGTCGAACGCCTGATGGTAAGCTACACGCCTGTCCGTAACAGTTGCAGTGCCACTCAGAGGTCAAACTCAAAGATCTGAGAGGCACTGCCACTGCGCCCTGAGACATAAGCTGACAAGTCCCATGTGTCTGAGAAATAAGTAATAATTGCGTTAAACAATGACTGATAAATAATTGTAATAATTAATACATATGATAGAATAATTTTAAATTAAATTAAAGCTGTCGCCGTTTATCTGTTGTATCAATGTTATTTCCTTTACTTTTCAACGGAAGCCCGATACAGACAGACTTCTCTAGTTAACGATGGTAGCTGTGAAGATAACCTCTCTGAATGAAGAAATAAATTTCTCACATATGGCGTTACGGCAAAAAAACTCAATAATAACTAAAAACAAAGTCAAATAATCATATATTCCATAGGCAAAATTTTTTACACTTCAAAACGTCATTTTTTAAGCTACTGCTCGTTCACTACGCCGAGCCATCTGAGAAGAACGAGCCAGAAACTCTAGGGATTGCTCTTTTCAAATAAACTTAAATGCTATAGAATACATTTTGAATCATATTTGTGTGGAATCTAGACTCACGTTGTCTTTCCATACATCTTTATCTAACACGTAGTCTACAATTTTGTAATATGACTTTTCAATTAAATACTTTTAATGTAAGTTTTAAACTTAGGAAATGGTAATCTTAATATATGCTCCGGAATCTTATTGTAAAAACATATACAGTTCCCCATAAAATAATCGTTTACTTTTTAAACGAAATCGTGGTACCATGGTTAATATAATGGATACCTTCTGAGATCAAAGATCTGCAAGAAGCACATAGAAAGCTTAGTAAGGTATGCTTGTTTGTTCCATGGCTTAATTGGTAGAGCGTCTGGGGGTGCTGGTTAGAATCCAGCCGGATCTAACGATTTTTTCTTAGTGTTTTAATGTTTGTTATAATTACAACAAACTAGTGGAGTCATTTCACAAAAAAGTAATTGAATATCACGGTAGTAAAACATCGTGACATTTAATAAACTTAAACAATTATATAAATTCTACCTTAAGTAACTTATCTTTACTTATATTTTTAATTAAACGTTAAATTTAAAGATTGTTTTTTATGCAGCTCTCTGCTACTCACGTACAATACTCATTCAATGTTATATTTTTTGTGACCGAGAGCAGCACGGCAAACCTGTAGTTTTTAAGTACAATAATTAAATAACAATGCCGTAAGAACAAAAGAAATTAGATACGGTTAACTTAGTTTTCAATATAACGAACAGTTTATGCCATTGACTGACATTTAATGGTTAATTATCTTTTTTATTCCTTATTGCTTATTTAAGTTCTTCAGTTAACAAGCACGATAATAATAATTAGAAGATTAAAAAATCTTTTTAGTTTCGTTTTTGAAGGACTTTGGAAATATTTAATTTGGCTGTCAGTACTAGGGTTTTCATTCCGGGAATATTGGTCTCGAAAATTTTTAGGGTCTTGACGATGTTTTGGCATTTTAAAGACTCGAGACCTGAGTGTAAATTTGTAATCATTCAAACTTAACTGCCGCGTTTGCGTTAAGATTTTTATTTAGATCTTAATTAAGGATGTAAATTAAATTAATAAAAGATATCAATTAAAAAGATTTTAATGATCTTTTTAATTTACACCTTAAGTTAGTTAAGTTTACGTAATTATTTCAAAACTTTAAAAGGCCCTTGATTCTTTTTTTGTTGGAAGGGGGCACTCAGCAGTGATCCCATTCAAATCTGAAGTAAAAGTTCCATCTTTAAGTGTGGCAAATTAGGACCCACTTTCCATTAACCGATTTCAATCAAACTTGGCGTCTAGAAGTAATTTTAACGAAAATAAAATGTTTTGGTGACCTAGTGCTTTTCAGTTATTGTTAAGTGGTCGTTACCACAGTGAAAACGAACAGGCATACTTTTACGCCGGTTTTTTTTATAAAAAAGTTTTTTTTTAAATTCTTGTTACACACACAAGACAATACTGTAGAATGGAGCACAATCTGTGGAGATTGAAGAATTAAATCAGGTTGTCTCTATCTGGAACTATATTAAAAGCCCTTTGTTGTTTCTTACGCGTCCACAAATAAAAATGATAAAAAAGTATTTTTTTAGGTAAAAACTTACCTTTAATATTTTTTTAATTTAAATATCACGTTTTGACTGCCTAAATGAATGGAATATAAAATTGAAAACCTGCTTTTGAAACAAACGTCTCGAAAGTCTCGTTTTTCCCGGGATTTTTGAGACCGGAACGCGGAAATGCTGAGGGACTGAAAGCCATGCTCTATGACTTCGTGTAACAAAAATAAATGATTCATGATCATCAGAAGAACGTATATTGATAAATACGTATAAATGAAATGTATGAGATGACAAAGCGTCATTACCTGACAAGCAATAAATTGAGAAATGAGCAATAAAAATTTCGTAAAGAAAGCCATTAATGCAGAGTGGCCATCTTGTATTTATTGCACGCGTCGGTGTTTTTTGATGGATTTTAAATTTTAAAAGCAACAATGGTATGTCATTTACGACACTAAGATCCTGTAAAAATGTCGATTACTTTTGGATTATGGCTTTTCGACGAGTTAAGTTCATATTTATTAAGTTAGATACAAATTATGTGTCACGAAGTATTGATTGAGTCGTAACCATCATGAATTCTCTTTTGTTTCCAATATTGTCTTCTACCTTTTTGCGTCCATTTTTTTCTCTAGCTTGATAATCCTAGTAATATTTTTTGTCTTTATTTTGCTGCTCTCCCTTACTTATTGCGATGTGCCAGACAACCATACAAATACCTCTGGTATTCAGACCGTGAGTGATTTCACCTGGGATCTTTTTTCTTTTTTTTTGAGACTTAGTGATGAACATGTCGAGCGCCTGGTGAAAAGCGACACGGCTGTCCATGCCAATTGCAATGCCATTCAGAGCTTTAAATCGCAAAGATCTGTGGGCCACTACACTGCTCCCGTCACACTGATATATAAGTCCCATTAAAACCGGATCACAGTAATGCTCAAATGCTTGGCGGCAGAAATAGGTAAAGTCTTTCACAAGGAGCTCTACGGCTGCTAAACAGTTCTCACACCGACTACAGGGCCATTCAAGTTATTGTAGATGAATTTATTCATTGTTCCGAGATCCCAAAACACTTAGCAGTCCAATATTAGGCGTCGACAATTTTAAAGATTCCGCTCAACGCATTAGCTTTGGCAGTAAAGCGAATTCCGTTCCCAGCCAAGGAATGCAAATTGCACCCGTTAAGTTTGCACACGGCTGAACTAACTGTGATACGTGAATTGGATAAAAGCATAAAATTTCTTGTAATTTCTGTTTGCGTCGCTATTAATAAGAATGTCTCTTTCTGGTCACTTTCAAGGTTCTGGTTTTGGACTTAATTAACCTTAGACGACTTGAAACTGGAAGTCTTACCACATATATCTTTATTTGTGAACCTATTGTCTATCAAATCTTCAATCCTACGAACATCTATCCAAATATCAAATCTGAAATGTTTTATACCTAACTGAAACTCCTTGCATCGGATAATGAATTTTATGGTGCACATTTTTTTTGGAAGAACTTGCTTTTTCATCGGATATTCTTGATAATATTTTTGGTTGTAATCTTTTGTTTCATTATATAATATTATTATTTATATTAGAATGACTTAAGACTCTAGAGGTGAGCTCAAAAAATACACTCACACTGTGTCTTCACTAAAGTCTTTATCATCATTATAGTATCTATTACATGCAGACAAAACAATAAGGTTTGTTTTAAAATATCACTAGAGTTTGTTATTGTTTTGAAGTCGCATTGTTTTTATTTGCTTTTCTAAAAGTGACCATGTCTTTATCTCCAGGGGCATTTTAATATTTGTCAAATGTTGATGATCTCTCCATACAGTTGTAATATCACTACAGCTAATGTATGTAACAGCTTTGCGTTCTCACTTTTGTAATCTGTCAAATGGCTTTGGCGTGATTTCATTCAGACAAATAGAATGTCTTGCATCACGAATCCATGATAAAACACCACGATCTCAAGAGTAATTTTCTTTTAATGTCTAGACCTTGTCTTTGTTTCTGAAAACTAATTATTGGCCATCACTATTAAGTAAAAAAGACTTAATGTATAAAGGTACTTATATGAATAAGTAGGTTGATTGAACTTACAAAGAATGTTATCAAGGATCACATTATAATTAATTCGAAAGTGCAGCCGTATTTATTGGGTATTTTATGGTGTCTGCGGAGGAAAGAACATCTGCGTGTCAAATTCCTCTATGCCATGTGCAAGCTACTGGTGGGAAGCGAACCATGCCCACACCACACATGAAAGTAAAAAAAGAACTACGTTTTGAATTTTGAATGCGTTGTGCGTTGTTGGTTTTAGCTGCGCTATTTTTGGTAGGATTAATTAAAATACCATTAGCCGAAGACGTTTCTAGATATAACAGGTCGTTAGAAGATGAACGTTGTAATACATATATAACACATTTAAGTGTAACTTTGGGATATTTACAAATTTACATATACAATCGTGCTGCAGCGGTATTCAACAGTCTTGTTATTACTTTTGAGTACAAAACTTATAAAATAATTGTACTTCAGTTCATTATGCACATTACAAGTAGCTGTGTGTTGAATACCACAGATAAAGAGAGCGGGTGGGCTTTTTACCGCGTCAGCTGTTGTGGAACACGACACCTCACAAAAAATATTTCAACGGAAGAAACATTCACGTTGTTCAATGCTAGAGTAATTTTATCTTTGCCTTTTTTGACATGAAAAGCACTGGAAGAAAGGAAGGAATTGCATTTTATGTCAAGGCTAAGTCGTTATTTGGAAATATATTGTTAACATATAACATGAAGAATCAATTAAATTTGTAGGAAATATTGCATTAGCAATTTCTTAAGGAATCAAAGCACCTACTAGCGAAGGCATTTGTGCTAATGCAAAATAATACACTGCTGTGCCTTGTCAGCAGAACTTGCAGTATGCCTGTGCATTGCAAGCAATGTATAAAGTTCACGGTATCAAATATCATAAATGAGGCTCAAACGGATATGTTATGTGATACCGAAGATACCATGTCAATGAATGATATCAGAGGGAAGGATGCGGATGTGCAAAAAAACAAGAATCTCGGCTGATAAAATAACATTTCCGGTTTTTTAAATTGTGTTTAAAGTAAACCTCTTGTCTATGATACGGGTAATAGCGACATCAAAACTTTTAGAATTGGAATTTTGCGCTGTTTATTGAATTTTTAAATTTTGGAAAACAGCCGTTCGCAATTCAAAAATTCCAAACTGGCACCTGCAGCAGATGTTCAATAATGGAAGGCCATGTTAAGTATACATTTAGGAGATTTTGAATGCACGCGTCGGCCTAAAGGAACAGCTGACGGGTGAAAAAAAGATTTTACCTGGATTGGGAGGAATTAACTTGAATAGTCCATTTTGTTGAATCTGTCGATCAGCTGATGTCAACGGCATGTGGTAGATTTTTGTTGCCTTATAGGTTTTTTTTATATTTGTAAGGATTATGGTGTTTCATTGTGTACGACATACGAGATATGCTATGCAATAAAATATAAAAGTAATTTTCGTCACAACATGATCTTCAATTACACGACTCTACTGTTCGCCTATAAACAACTCGCGACTATGACAATGTAGTCTACATATAGCACCCTTGGTGTTAATAAGGTCACATTTGCAAAATGACAACTTTTCACGAGAGATGTTTAACGATTTTACGAACCCAATTAGTCGATAACTTTTTTATACTTAAATAGAGAATTAAACAAAATTTTAAATACATAAAATATTTTTATGACTTGTGATTATCAAAGATTTTTGACGCATGATCACATGTGGCTTTTTTTATACCAAGAGCACGATATTCTTTACGTACTTAATACACATACAGAGCATAATTATGGAGATACTCCAAAATGAACATATTCAAAGTATCTCAAAGAGCAGTTATTTAAGAACCAAACAAAGGGTGTCTATTCAGGAAACGTCTGTTTTGTATCCCAAGCTCTTATGTTTATTAGTACATGTCCGTTGGGAGCCCTTGTTTCCCCATGTCGAGATTGCCCCCTAACCTTTTAACTTTTCTTTTTTTTATTATCAGGAGTACCTAGTGTAGCAGTGTACAAATACACAAATGGTAGGCCAGTGGGAGATCGATTGCTTCTTAATTAAGGGTTTGACATTATAAATTAACTATAGATATGAAACTGTTTTTTCGAATCTAAGGGTCGTATTCTAGAACTCTATTCAATGCTCAAGTCAGGATTGCACTGGCAACACAAGCACTGGAAATACGACCCTAATGGCAGGGACTTGAGTATGATATCAAGTGCTTTAAACCATACTCAAATCCTAACTTGAGCATTGAGTAGAGTTCTAGAATACGACCCTAAATCTCATAAGCTTTTTCCAATAAGTCAACGGTTCTTTCAAACAGACCAGCATTTCGGTTAAAAAAAATACACCATTTCGATTTGAAGATATGTCATTTCCTATGTATAACAACCGCGAAAACCTAAAAACTAGATAAATTTAATAGGTATGTGTTTTTTTCATATTATCATTATCATCATCATTAACCCAATTATACGTCCCACTGTTGGGCACAGGTCTTCTGACCTAATGCGGGTTGGGAACTTTAAACGTTTTCCGAGGGTTGTGAACCTTCTTCGACGGTCAGGTGTCACCATGATGTCTTCCGAAAAGCTCATGGTAAATTTCAAATAAAATTTCGCACATAAATTCCGAAAACTCAGAGGTGCGAGACCGGATTCGAATCCACGGCCTTTGCTTGGGAAGCGGTAGGTCAAACCATTAATCTACCACGGCTTTTTTCATATCAACTAGAATTAATTAATATTTGGTGCCGAATGTCATAATGGCGTTGTTTTTTTGTAATAAACGATGACATGTATATAAATGTACGTTATTTATTTAAATCAATTTCTTCAATGTGACAAAAATGACATTTTTCGAATTCGTCATTTATTGTGAATGGTGGGATATGTTTTAAAAATATATATTCATTTCATTGACTTACAAATAAATGGACGACGGGTCTAATACACAAACCACGAAAAACATGTCCCAAGTCAACCTATTTAAACGTAGTGACATGTAAAGGAATATGAAAAAGCTAAAACGTTGAATTTAAATTGTAATGTCATCGCAGTACTGTCTAATTTTGCTTGCTTCGCCGTCAGTCGAACAAACGAAGACTAAAGCGTGAATGACGCTCTGTATACGATTTTAACGCCCTACAAGTTCGGACACTTTTTAGCGCGGACCCGACGTCCATATAATTGTAAGTCAATGATTCATTTGGTAGTTATTGATAAACAATCCAATAAAAAAAAATAATTTGAACTTATTTAAAGGTTCCAATTTCAAATTAATACGCTATAATCTTATAACTGCTACAAAAAGCATTATGATTTTTCAAATTAATTACCTTATTGTTTTGTTACATCAACTGCAATATGTAATAAAATATTATTAAACAAAAATAACAAAGGCTTTAATAGCACTTGATAGTTTCACGTTGCACCCATCAGATCCTAATTATAGGTCCGTTCAGAAAGCGTATCCTCTACCTTTTTTACGATTTCGAATAATAATAATCTATAGTAATTATCAGACATCGGTATAGGCAGAATATATTCTTCAAAGAAGTAATACGCATAGAGTGAATAATACCTCCAACTGAAATCCTTAATTGTTGCATTGTATTTTGGTTTTATATTTTGATATCAAGTGAGGGGACGAACAAGTCGTGCACCTGGTGGTCAGCGACACGCCTATCTTTAACAGTTGTAGCCTCCTGAGCATAATATGCCTTGGCAAATTTGGTAGTCTCTAAATAGATTGCGGACCCTAGTCATACCTCGGAGAGCACATGTATTTGTTGTCTTTCCCCAGACTATGGCACACCTTTTGTCTTGTCCTGCGTGCCCCTTCATCTGCACACGCGAAGACCTGTATAACGCGATTAATAATGCTGTATCACTGTGATCCGCACAAATATAAACGTCAGAGTCGACACGTCAAGTAGAAGAAGAACAGTTGCTGTGCTACTCTAATGAGAGTTTTAAAAAAACGCACAGACCTGAGGCGCACTTGAGACATAAACTTGACAGGCCCCATGTGCCTGTAGTTTCACCAATACTCTTCAAAACTGGAACGCAGTAATGCTCACATTACAGCCTGGCGGCAGAAATGAATATGGTGGCGGTATCTGGACGAACCCTTGCACAAAGAGCTCTACTGCTACTAATTTTTTTTTGTTGATGTTCAAAATTTGCCATTTGCAAGGTTTAAAACTATAGTGAAACAAAATGTTACAGTTATTATACAGTTTTTTCGTAATCGGATGATAATCCGTGGTAATTTTGATCTGTCATATTTGAAATAACCCCCTAGAGTATTTGTACTCATTCTTCTCAGGGGAATCTGCCTTAGGAATGAGTAGCATGAGATGAATATTATTTGGGTTTAAAAAAATTTACTATTTAAATAAATATTTTATTAATTTGATTTTTTTCATTTCCTATGGAGGTAATATCCACTTTATGCCTGTTAAGTCTTTATGGTATTTGATAATTATATATTTCATTTAATTATCACTTAGTTTGTAATTTGATATAACGGGGTTTTTTTTGTAGTAATAATTTTGATCGATTTCTTTTGTTACCAAAGTGTAAGTCAGAGTTAATTTTGACGGTTCAAATTGGAACTAATTGACAGTTGATGTAAATTACTAGCCCGTTTGTAAGAGAATTGTGTTTAATAATATATTGTCCAGTGGAAGGTAGAGGGTTTGAATCCCTGCGGCGATATGTACCTATGACTTTATTTAGTAGCTATACCTCTTCCTATCGCTCACAACCTTTAGGAAAAGTTTAAAGTTCCTTATTCGTATTAGGCCAAGATTGCGGACTATGATCTTTGACTTTGACAACAGTTCACACTGTGGGCGCTGTGGGTTCGTAAATCATGAAAGAGCTTTTCTAAATTGGTTCTAACCTGGTTGTTCTATAAAGTGCCGAATGTATGAATTTCCGTTGCTATGGTACTCATAGTGCAGGGAATTCCCTAGTTTGAGACCAGGCAATTGGTGTGGTTAGGTAGCCCCTTCAAAATCGGAATACAGTAATGCTGGTTCTATCTTTAGTAGCAGTAGAGGTCCTTGAGGAACAGTTCGTCCAGGGAAGTACTGCCACCTTACCTATTTCTGCCGCCAAGCAGTTGAGCATTACTGCGTGAAAATAGGCACACGGGACTTGTCAACTTATGCCTCAGGGTGACGGGCGCAGTGGTAATGTTCCTTACATATTTGCGATTTAGAGTTCTGAGTGGCACTGCAACTGTTTTGGACAGGCGTGTAGCTTAACACCAACCGCGGCTTGTTGGTTTTGTACTGTTCCGTTGATCTGGAGGTTTCGAACAAGATCTTTTTTATGGAGTCATGTTTTTAAAAAGATTATTTGATTTCTGATTGAAAGAGCTATGATTAGTCGGAATTATGAAATTGATCGATGATAATAAGATATTTTTTCTACTTAACACGTTTCTACTATAGACGTTCTGTATAGACGCATCATGTAAGTAATTGAAAGCCAATTATTACTTCTTACAGCCTGTTTAAGAATGCAGGTAAAATCGTTATTCGCCTCCTTACGACAGCTATGTTGCCCTCTTTGTCATAACTAACGTATGCGCATTTTGGTAACTTTCAAAATGTTGGCACTTAAGTTTTTTTAAATATCAATTACGCAGATTTAGTTTCACAATAAAATTGAAACTAATTAAGATATTAAAAGCCGATTAGAGGGGTATTGTAGATCCCAGATATCGCACTGCTATTACAATAGTGTTGTAACTCGAAATACGTGAAATTCAAGATTATCTCAATGCTGAAAGTAAAATACAATTCTCTAGATCAATAAAACTGTCGTTAGAATATTGTTAAGATATCTACTTAACTCAAAATGAGACAAACTTTATGCGAGTTCCGGTCAAAATATAGTCCTTATTCAAAAATGTGAAATTATTTCTTCCCTTTCATTCTTAAATATAATATTTGGCCAGTAGGCAATTGTTTAGATAAATAAATAACGCACACACTCATAGCCCACACTAAGGAAACCCTGTATTGCGTGTGCCATGGACACACACATAGACAACCACAAATTACACCCAAACTCACGAGATAAATCGATGTAGGCCATATAAATATTTCTCCCGGCCCGGGAATCGAACCCGGGGCCTCTGCGTGGCAGTGTCTGTAACAAAGTTTAACATATACATGAATTTTAATGATATTTTACTGGAAGTGAGTATTCGTTTTCATCGATTCTGATAAAATACAATTTTTGAGTTAATACAGTACTGTATTAACTGTGTGATATGTTAATAACTTAACATTGCTAATAATGTCGATTACGTTAGTATGATAAGAAAGGTAGTAAGACTTTAGTTATAATTTGAGAACATGAAATATCCACGGGACGAATATATGAATTGGACAACGTACGTAAATAAACAGAGCGGGTGCGGGACGTGCGCAGATTGGGTCCCGCGCCCGCTCGTGATTTGTTGTCCTCCATATTATACCCGCCGTACTCCCGACTCGACACACGCCCGACCTGAACTACAATTGAAAAATACTTGAACTACAATTTTAGAGTTACATATTAAAATAGTAGCGCTACATTATTATTAAATTTGAAAATCTAATGGTAATAAAAAAAAAAAGAATAACAAACCCTGCTGACAACTCTAAAAATTGTTACACTCTGTGAAAATTTATCAAAATCAGAATAGATATTACTGTAACAGCGGCACTAGCGATGCGCGGTTGCAAATGATTTCGAAATTCGACTCATTAGTAATTACTAATCCTGTCATTCGAATGAACAATTAGTAACCTACTAATTGTCATATTCGAATGATCCGGATGATCCATAATTACTAATTAGTATAAATAATCCATAGATTTCATAGAACACTTCTGCTCGTGATCATCTAGCTCTCTCTGACATTTGGTAAATACTGTAAATGTGACGGGGACAGGGTTGTTTTGGTATGGACATTGTGAATGATCTGGTGGAGTCACGAGTAATTCTTTCGACATAATAATTCGACTCGTGCTCCCGACGAATGGCAGGGGCATTTTATATCGGTAATCATTCGACCTACGTGAATGATTTGCCCATTTGAATGATTAGTAAGTATTAGTAACATTCAACGTCGCGCATCTCTAAGCGGCACATCGTGTGTAATGTATCCAAAATGAACTTGTTACCTTGAGTTTTCATAATAAATTCAAAACATTTTCAAAGGTCACAGACCCCTAGTTTCCTACAAAAGGAACATCAACATCAAAAATGCTCTAATCGCAATTACGTAAAAACACGGAAGCTTTAATCCACTTAATAAAGTTAATTGGTTATCAGATGGCCGAGCCCACATTGCATGACTGTGGTTTACTGCATTATTATTTAGTAGCTGGTAGTTGAGGTGATGTAGGTTTGAAGAGGCGTGTTTTGTGTTATTCTATTACTTTATGCAATGTAATTTTCGATAATTCTTCGTGAGATGTTAGTCATTGAGAATTTGATATGGAAGATTTATAAAATAAATCATAAGCACTGAGATAGACACAGTATAATTTTGCTCAGGGCTTGGAGTGATAATTATCATTGATAATTATAGTGATAATTATCTTCATATTTATCAATGCTATCACAACGTCATTTTTTTATAGTCACATTCTAGCAAAGTCATTTTTTTATGGTGCCAAGTGACGGGACGAACAAGTCGTCCTGGTCGTAAGCGACTCGCCTATCCTTAGCGGTTGCAGTGCCACTCAGAACTTTGAGTTGTAAAGATCTGAAGACCACTGCCACTGCGCCCGTCGTCCTGGGAAATAATTTAACAAGGCCTATGTGCCTGTAATTTGCCAGCGTCACATAACTGCAGCAGGAATAGGTAAGGTGACAATACTTCCCTAGGCGAACTCTTCCACGAAGAACTCTACGGCTATTCCTCATGCCGTATGTCAGATGTCAGTCTCAATAAAAGTCACATATCAAATCTTTTTTCAAAAATTTTTTCGTCGTGCTTATTTATTATTTAACTGTTTGTCATTTTAAATCAAAAATGAAAGAGATATAACTATGAATCAGCATGGATAATTATCAAGTATATATCGGATAATTATCAGATAGTTTTTCATGATAATTATGAAAGAACATAAATATATTGATAATATCGTACTCTGCTTTTGCCCAATTGCTCTTGTAAATAAAATTTTCAATTCTAGTTTGTATTTCCACATTCGGCCCGATAGTACTCGAATTACAATACAATTATTTTATTTATAAGTATTGATTTTAAGTTGCATTAATTTGGGAACGGTTATACATACTCTACTATCACGGGTTGATATTGGCGTTAATTACTTCGTCGTAATCTAACAGTACCATCGGGAAGTAAATGCTTAAAATAAAATTTCTGGAGACTTACAAACTAAAGTATAATCATAGATTGTCTTATAATTTTTTTTTCAATGTTTCAATTTTTTTTATTAATGAAGGCGGATTCGCTCTGGACCTTTTGGAGGGAAAAGTGTCGTTTTTATTTTGACTTTCAATTATTTTGTGAAATCTAGTTTAAAGTGGAATAGGATAGTGCTATTGTGCCTTAATCGAAGATGAAAACGCGAAATTATACGAAACTCGAACTAGAATACCCGTATCGGCCTGTTTTAAGGAATCCCGAGTCAATCCAAACACGCCGCCTCAAATTGCCTATCCTCTTTGTGGCCTTATTTACAGAAACATAATTAAAACTCGTGTTTAGGCTGATGGCTTTGCCAAAGCCTTTATAAAAAAAAAAATCAGTTACGAGGTTTAGAAATTTAGCCGACGAGACTTATTAAGTCAGTTTTAATAACTACTTTTACAAAATGTACATTTAACACTTAATTGTTTTTAATAACAGATCATTTGCATACAATACTATGTCCTAATTATGATCCTACAACAATAGTGATCTTTAAAAACCTAACTTTTATATTTTAAACATAATTTTGACTTCATTAAACTTGACCATGAACTTAATTAGTAATATCGACGCTCAATTGACCGGATATACCGCCATATTTAAACTACTCGTGATTCGAATAATTCCATCGCACTTCATTTCCGGCGTCCTTCGCCTTGGAATCTTAAAATTGATTCTTAAATCTTTGTCTTTAAGGATTATTGCTCTTTGACGTCCAGAGGTAGAAATAAAACATTTTGAGCATATATTTTGTTTCTTGTTTCTTCTTTCAAGTACCGTGGGAGAGTGACGCCAACCGTAACTGTATTCAAACAAACTAGAATTTTACCATTTTATTGAAACTTTACTTATGTGATTAAGTATTATTACGTTTTTGTAACAACTACAAATCTTAGCAATGCCATTGTCAATGGAACGACAAATTTTACGGTCAAACGAATCCAAAATGGCTGCTTTAGATGACCTCAATATTATTAAAGTCGTGAAAAGTTACATCTTTGTTTGTCAAATGGATTCGTTATGTGTAATTTTGTGTTTAACATATTTTTTTCAAAGACAAGGCCATTTACGGCTTTACTTCTGTAAACGTCTGTAAACTTGAACTGGCACACAAAAGATCGCGTCAAACAAGAAAAGAAGAAGAGAATGCGGAGAGTACAAATGCTCCCAAGCCTGAAGCCGACGGCGCAGAAATGCACCGACTCTGGGCTGAGGCTGTGCGAGATATGCGCGTGGCGACGGAGACGCTCAAGAAAGCATCTCCAAATGATATGACAAATATGGGAGAAGAAATTTTAAAAGAAGTTAAGGATGTCAAAGAACAGATTTATGCTATGCGTGATGAAGCAAGAGAAGGAACACATGGACTATCCAATATAACTTACGCAGAAGCACTAAAACAAAAGAAAAGACCCTTTGCAAAAGAAATGCACTCAATAATAGTCACCTCAGATTCAGACAGAGACACCAGGCAGGAGGTGATAAATAAGATAAGGGAGGCTTGTACTGTTTAATCCGTTCTTACATCTGCCGTCGAGCAGTAATGTGAGCATTACTGCATTCCGGTTTCGAAGAGGACGGGTGCTGGTGAAATTACAGACACGTGAGCCTTGTCAACTTACGTCTCAGGGTGACGGGCACAGTGGCAGTGCCCCTCAGATCTTTGCGATTTAAAGCTCTGAGTGGCACTGCAACTGTTACGAACAGGTGTTCGTTCTTTAAATATTCCGTAATAAGTTAGATATTATGTGAAATTTTATAACTCTCCTATTTAATCATAAAAAAGATATCCCACTAATTTCGTTCGTAGAATATTTAAATTTCTCTCGTGAAAAGTTGCCATTTTGCAGATGTGACTTTATTATATCAAGGGTGCGAATTCTCTACATCAGGTATCTGAAACGATCACATAATAAGGACTCTCTCATTATTACTATCGTAAAATCGACTTAGTATTATTAGTAGCAGTAGCCATTTTAGCCATTTCCGCAACCAAGCAGTAATATGAGGGTAATAAGGTGCAGGTGAATTTACAGCCATATAAGACTTTTCAACTTATGTCTCAAGATGACCGGCGCAGCGGAACTGTCCCTCAGATTGACGCTGCAAATGCTATAGACATACGTCGCTAAACTCCAGGCGTACTTTTTTCTTTTTTCAACATTGCCACGCACTAGGGAAATCTTGTGTCGCAAGTGCCATGGACACACACATGGACAACCACAAATTACACCCAAACTCACGAGATAAATAAATGTAGGCGATACTAATATTTCTCCCTGCCCGGGAATCGAACCTGGGACCTTTGCGTGGCAGTCCGGCGTAACCGTTCGGGCACAGAGGCAGTTAAACTTGTTCGTCCCATTATTTGATATTTACTTATAAAGAAAAACTTTTGTGTGCCGCTGCAATGTAAAAACATGGGCGTTCCGTGAAATCGAGAAGAAGATAGACGTCCTGGAAATGTGGTGCTGGAGAAGAATGCTTCCCGAAGCATTCTTTTAGAATAAAACGCCTCCATACTCTAAGAACTCGACATCAAGCAGCGTCTGTCTACTGTGGTGCAAATTCGCATCCTAAAATTTTTCGGTCATGTCTCAAGACGGAATTATGACTCCATAGAGCGTCTTGTTGTGCAGCGCAGAGTGGAGAGCACTATACTGCGCGGAAGGTCACCCATTCGATGGACCGATCAAATAAAATCTGCAGTATAGGGCGGTCCTTTACATGAGTGCACAAGTCCACTAACAGAGAGAGATGGCGAAATGTCGTAAGGCAAGCCACATCAGCCGTTAACAAACGAACTCCATGATGACCACGACCACTCTGTGAATTGAAAGTTGTTTATAATTTTACAAGGATATACCTAATACCAAGCTTGACTTTCCTTCTACAACATCCTGCAGTATGTCATCAACAATGTAAGTAGTAATTATCCCAACTTTATGACAAATCGAGGCAACCGTGTTAGTCACACGCAGGTTTGTTTCAAGATAGATTTAGTCATCGTTTTGTTATGCGTGATGCGAGTCGGGCTTTGTTTATTAGACCTATATGAAAGTACGGAGTCTGAATTTTAAATTATCCTAAATTCGATTCTTGGAAAGATGCCTATTGGTGAAGATTTTAAAAACAAACACTGGCTGATAAAGATTGGAATTTTTAAAAACGGAACGGAACGAACAATTTGCATCGAACTGAAATTATTTGAATTAGGAATGTGAAATTTAAAAAAGGATTCTTCTTTTTAGTAAAAAATGCGATCATCTGTGCATTTTTTGCCGGCTATAAAAGGCAACAGGTATATCCGAATTCCGCAATCTCGGTAGAGTACATTCCGTACATTTTAGTTATCATACGAAACTTGTTTGAAGTTTATTCGATTATGTATTCAAGGAATTCTTTTTTGTGTACCTAATTTATAAAGGTCTTTTTGCAGAGGCTCCGTGAAATCACGACGTCCTCCTTACAAGATGTCCGTTGCAAACCTCAATGAGTTTGTCGAAAACAATCTTACGCTCGCATTCGGTTAGGTAATTACATCCGCCATTTTTTTTTTCAATAAAGCAAGAAAATCTTGTCGCATTCTCATCGCTATTGTGTTCAACGACCGTTTTATACGCCCTTGACTTTAAAACGTAGAATTGTGAGTTATATGATTATAGCCCCGAGCGTTACTCCGATCACCGAAAATTTTCGCAAATAACTGGGCTACCCAGATTAAATAGCCTTTTTATTGTTTCATCGTTCCCACGGACACTGCACGCGAGCGCGCGACTCTTTTTTTTAATCCGTTTTTTACTTTTTAAAAACACATCCGTGCCTCGGGCGTAAAGAAGCGGAGAAATAAAATCTCTTTCGTCTGATCTGATAGTCTATCATTAACCTGTAATCTGTGGTTCTACTGATACGTAAGCACTTTTTGACGTGTGTAAGTGATGTGATTTATTATCTGTATTAGGAGTTGGTATAGTGCTTCAAATTACTCAGATGCAGATGGCTTTAAGTACCACTATTTTTCTCCCGTGTTATTTTTGTTCCATTTTCGAAATTAGCTGCGACTTGTCTATGATTCTTTTATTTTTTCTGGCTTAGACATCAATTTACACGGCCAGTGTTCGTGTTTGTTTGTTTTTTTTCCAAAGAAAACCCCGATAATAGACCCTTTACAGCTTGTATCTTGGATTTTTTATTTATTCGTTAATATCTATGAAACAATGGCCATCGTTAGACATCATCTACAAAATGACATATGTGTACGTATACACCAACCGAACACTGTTTTTCAAGTTGTAGAGAAATCACAACTCGATTACCGGTGCGTCATTTTGCAAGCCTACTTTTAAACCGGTTGCGGTTTGCGAGTTTTTTGTGTGACTTACCCCATTGACATAAAGGACTAAAACTTGCTTTAAAGTGATGAAATTGCTATTTGAATTCATGTATTGCATGTTGTTTTGCACTTGCTGTATTCATTTCATTGCCTTGTTTATTTAACGTGAAAGATGACTAGGATAGAAAAGGGCAATAAGGCTGAAGCTACTAGAGCGTCACTTGACACCGACACAATGTTATGATTTGTCTTTGAATTGCTGAGCATTGAACAGAGGATTCATAGAGCTGTTGCTAAACGACTTAATTAAAAGAAATAAGGAATAAGTAAATATTATTTTGCAGATTAATGGTTGAATATGGGCTCTGCGTACTATTGCGTCTGGCCTTTACACTACTAGATAGAATAGTGACACAAATTCATAAAGCGAAAGCGAACGAAAACGTGGGGAAGGGTCTTCGGCGTTCAGATCAAAAGTAACAAGAATTATTGTATTTAGAAAGAGATACGAGTTGAATTTACTGAAGTGTGTCAGGAACATAGCAGGTGAAAACTTAGAACCCCAGCCTGTTTTAGTGGTATATACAGTACAACTATTTTCTTTATCATCACCAACCTATATATACGGCTCACTGCTAGGTACGGGTCATCTCTCTGGCGAGGGTTTAGGCTCTGAGGTGCGAGTCTGGATTCGAATTCACGGCCTGTGCTTAAGATGTGGTAGGTCAAACTATGATTTTACTATGGCTTCTTTATATCTCTCGGTAATCTTCGGCTTTCGTCGGATTGATATCAGTTGTCCTTGCATTTGTTGCAGACCGGACGCACTCAATAGACTTGGAAGTATACAGAGTAGCTACTATTCTTTATTTTGGTTATGTTTTTGTTTGCTTGCTTGGTATATTGTTAAAGGATAAAAGTTATTGTAAAAAAGGGACATTAGTTTTGCCGCCATATGGACAACAAACGATAAGAAAATACGTAATTCTGAATTCAGATTCACATGAAAATTTGTAATCGAGTGCATTTGGAAGTCGGAAGAATGCCGAGATATATATTAAGAAAATACTGGTACTGTATGTATTTAGTTACGTCTTAATGTAGTAACGTCTTCAATTTAACTGATCTTGATGATTTTGGCAATCTTTGCTAGCTTCACTTACATTTATCAATCTTTTTAAACAAGCTCTCCTATTCTTCTCACTACGCACTAATGTTTTTTTAAGAAAATTCTATATTAGTTCTGAGAACGCACTTCTTGCCTTCTTCTTCCAGTATTGCTTTTCACTTTGACTCTGTATATCTTTTTCACCTTCTCAACATATTCTCTATTTCGTCGCTGCGTCCTGATTCAAGCCACATCTTTTAAAGATCACACTATTCCTCACTCTTGTCATACTATAACCGCGCCTAACATAGCTATGATCGTTTTGGTAATGCGACCTTTTGTGTTAGTGACACCTACGTTGTTATTATTAAGTATCATTTCTTATTCATGATCAAGTTGATACCTTCTTACGACCTTACCTCTGCTTTAAAGCATCAACAGTCCTTAACATGTTACAACAAGTTATTTCTAGAGACAGTGTTGTTCAAGTCCGGACAAGCTCAGTTGATAATGTGGTAATTGTTTCTTTAAAGATGGTTGAAATTGATTCATCTTTTTGTACTTTATATTAATAACAGTCTCTAGTGTTTTGCTTATTTTTGTTTGTAGTTTAGTAGCAGTATGGCTCCTTGTGAAAGAGTTCGTCTAGGGAAGTTTCTGCCACCCTATCTATTTCATTTTTTTTACTTTACATACCTACTGGCCACCTTGGATGCATCGACATACATGCCAAGAGGCTTATAGGTGATTCAGAATTAGTATATAACAGGATATAACACGGAGTGTGTGCGATGGAATTGCATGAATTAATTCTGCCTTCTCCTTTCCATCATCGGGGGACCAGACGAAGGCTGGGGTTCCAAGGGTTCGCATGAAGCGCTCGCTTTCACATTTATATTGCGAATGGCTATTCCCTGCCTGCAGACCTATTCCTTGAACGGTATAACCAAGTTACTTTTCCCGACGAGAGTGAATAGGCATTATTTGGGTGTGCATGCTCCAACGTCGATGGAGATAGAAGTCAAATGCGCACTTAATTTTTAATAAAAATAAGAAAAAAGAATTGTAAGCAACATTGGCAGTCAAAGAAACTGATGTTTAAAAATCAAACTAGGAGAGCCAAGAACTGTATCAGTCTTGCACAACGTATTAGAGTAGCCACGCAAAGAGAAATATTTTAAAAGTTTTGGACACCCTGCCGTGGGAAATCCAACCACCAACAACCATTCAATGTATTCCTTGTTATAAAAGCATATTATGTTTCGACATATGTATATAACCCATTGTATATCAAATATTATTGTGCCAAGCCCAATCAAACGTATGCTGACTAATTAATGAACCCTATTGACCAACAAAAACATGAAACTTATAGAAATATCCAAACAGGCAATCGTTGACCAAAAACGGCGCGTGCGTAGGCGCAGCAGGTGTGGCCGAAACTGTATCCAATTCTGCGCGAGCGACTCTCTATGTGTCAGTTAAGTTTCTTATCTGTGCCAGTGATGATGGGTTACGTTGAGTTTCTTTATGAACTTTTGGAGGTAAGGGTTAGAGAGTTAAATTTTATTTAAACAAATTAACATGATCTATTTTGATATCTCGTGTATCCTGCATTAGATGACTACATCTCATTCACTACCATGAAACAATGAAGATAACCAAGTAATTCAATACTCAAAACTCAATTTAAGTATCAAGTAGCGCTATAATGCGCGTACGCATGACATTAGCTAATCAGCTTCTCACGCTGCCCAATCTATTCCAAGAACACATCTTACGCTCATTCTAATTGGACGATTTAGAATTTGAAGTAACTACATACGTAAAAATGTGGATTTTGAGCTTTAATATCTTCGTTTTTAGGATCTAAGGGAATGTTATTTTTGAAGAAGTATGTAGTTAGTTTAATTGTCTAAATTGTATTGTTTAGTTGGCGTTAAGACTATTGTGTTCGCACAATAAGCGAAATACACCGAAGTGAATAGGTACTGTAGGCAAGAAGAAAGAGTTTTTTTGCCGCTCGACTGCAATGACACACGGTCCACTAATTCAGGGCTTATCTAAAGATATATTGGATAGTTCACCATACTGGAATAAACGTGCACACTATCTTTGAAGTCTTGCTAAGTTCGTCATAACCATTCATTAAAACAATATGAATTGCTTATTCAAAGTTTTTTTTATGATAAGTTGTGCGCCTGGTGGTAAGCGACACGCCTGTCCATAGTTGCAGTGCCACTTAGAGCTTTATCACAGAGATCTGAGAGACACAGCCACTGAACCCTTCACCCTGAGACATAAGTTGACAAGTCCCATTTGCCTGTAATTTCACCAGAAAGTTTGCAAAGTATTAAATTTAAATAAATGAATATAAATATTAGACAATGTCACATACGTTGTTCTGATCCCAAAGTAAGTAGCTAAAGCATTTGTGTTATAGAAATCGAAAACACTGATCCGGTCGGGGATCGATCCCGGGACCTCAGAGATGGCGACACCATGAAAACCGGTGTGCAATCCACGGAGGCCGTCAAATAAAACACAAAAAATTTACTTGTGACTTGTGACTTAAATAACTTTTTTATAAAAAAAAATCGTAATCAAAAGTTTGTAGAATGAAATCTATAGAGTCTTCCAATAAGAGGTTTCATTTTTATATGTAAAAAAAGAGTATTTTTAAGCGAAATCATCGGATAAAACATTATCAGTCAAATGGCCGCCACGGCTGCGCTTGCAGGACCGTATTCTTTTCACGAAATTTTCCATAATCAATTTGCACATTAGCGACTGTATGTCCTCGATAACTTCACGAATTCCAGCTTTGGGGTCTTGAATCGATTGTGGGCCATTGGCATAGACTTTATTTTTCACGTACCACCAAACAAAAAAGACCAAAGGTGTTAAATCACAAGATCTCGGCGGCCAACTGTGATCGCCTCTTCGAGAAATCACACGGTGAGGAAACTTTTCACGCAAAAGAGCTCATCGCCTAGTTTGCCATCATTAGAGGTGAGGAAACTTGGCAAATAAATGGAATTCCATAAACTTTTGAGGTTATAAATGAATTATTAATTACTATAACACATTGTGTGTTTCGCAAGATTGTGCTGTTCTTAAAACGTCTTCCCATCAGCGATGACGTTATTCGGAGGCGTAATTAAGTACGTCATTCCTTTGGCATACAACTCATCATCAACGTAATCCACTGTTATAATTTTTTTATATTAGTTGAGGTCAGTTTTTTTTTCGATATTGTTGTTATTAGTTCTTTTTGTTTGATGTTAATGCAAGTTGTCAATTGCGCTGTATATATTCTAAATGCAAGTGACATTTACCTGTGATTCTATGATGCATTTAGTTTTAGGTTATTTCTATCAAACGTTCTTAAGATTGTAATACTGGGCAGTAGTACCTTGTTATAATTAACGCATTTGCTTATCGATAACTTAACTAACTGAAAAATGTAAACTACGCTGTTTTCACTTAACAATAAAACTGAAACTAAATGAGATATTGAAAAACCGATTAGAGAGGGATGTAGATCTTGTTTTGCTGATTTCAGATATGTTAATAACTCAATTTAGCTGAAATGTCGATTATGCTAGTTATGATAAGCAGGGCAGAATAATTTATGTAAGTGTTAGTAAATATCAAATAAATAAAGAAAAATAAAACAGTCGCACATTGGTAATAAACCAGTAACTAGTTATAATCGTATATTGCGACTCTACAAAACAGAGAACTAGAATAAAGGTAAATTGAACATGTCCAATCTTGTCAAAGGTAACCGTCCGAGACCAGAATACATAACAACTCAAACCGCATCCTTTAAACGTTAAAATTGCCTTGTTTCATTTATATACGTCCTCTTATGGAATTAAAATCAATTTCTCGAGTGGATAAAATTTTACGTACCGTTAAACATGGTCCGTTATCGGAATTTTAGTATTCCAAATTCTATTAGTAGTATCGAGTTATTTTTTTTTATATAAGTATGTAATAAACACACGGTTGACCACAATCTCACATGATATTGAGCGATGATGTGTTCAACGAAGAAAGCCGTGGTAACCTAATAGGTCAATCCACTTGTTTCTAACTACAATTTAAGCAGCAGAAAGCTCCTTGTGAAAGATTTCGTCCAGTGCCACCTTACTATTTCTGCGGTCAAGCAGTAATGCTGCCTAAAATCTAACTGCCTCTGTGGCCGAACGGTTAGCACGTCGGACTGCCACTCAGAGGTCCCAGGATCGCTTCCCGGGCCGGGACAAATATTTGTATGGCCTACATTTATTTGTCTCGTGAGTTTTGGTGTAATTTGTGGTTATCTATGAGTCGTATTCCAGAACTCTACTCAATGCTCAAGTCAGAACTTGAGTATGATTTAAAGCACTAGAAATCATACTCAAGTCCTTGAGCATTGAGTAGCGCTCTGGACTACGACCCTTCGTGTGTGTCCATGGCACCCGCGACTCAGGGTTTCCCTAGTGCGGTGTTGACTTGAGTGATTACTGCGTTCCAGTTTTGAAGGGTGCTGGTGAAATTACAGGCACATGAGACTTGTCAACTTATGTCTCAGGGTGACAGGCGCAGTGGCAGTGCCCCTCAGATCTTTGTGATTTAAAGCACTTAGTGCTACTGCAACTATTATTGACAGGTGTGTCACTTACTACCAGGTGGGTGACTTGTTCGTCCCGTCACTGTCACACATGTGCCTGTAATATCACCAAAAAATGATAATTTCGATATCAAAAAATGTTATTTGTAGTAAAATATCCTGAGTTCAGTCCCCATTGAAAAACTCTGTGGTTTCAAATAGAAAAGTCTAAGTCTAAGTAATCTTTATTTCATAGTTAAGGAAATTACACTCGAAATCGTCGTACTGGTTAAACTCTATGTACATTCGTAAGGCAGATTCCCCTGAGAAGAATGAGATACATTTGAATACATTTATCATTAAAATATTTAATTTAAACATCTTAGATCGAGACTACGTGCAAGAAGAAGCATATTGCCGTACGGCAAATAATATTCTTTAGTAGTATTTTACAGTCTATCCTTATTTCCAATACGCTCTTAGCAAATCAATAATAAGATCTATAATCTCTTAATTGGTATTAAGAATGTAGGACTCATTGCAATATACCCAGCGAGGGAGCTTGAGTTCCATTACGCAGTGACATATCCGCATTTGGTATTTAGTTATCCGTAATTGGTTCCTGGTTTATACAATTTTCCTCTCCATTTACAGGCTGAGTAAAGAAATAAATAATTAGAAGCTTCCTTTTGATTTAAAACGAAAACAATGACGGCACATCTGCATTCGATATTTACTATTTTATATTATTATCAAAATTCGAATTGATAATTTTGGAGATTATTATCACCACAATCATCTTTATAATTTAAAATTAATTAGTACGGTTATCGTTGCAATCTCGTGCCATATGTTTGCAACAAAGACGTATTCAATGTCAATCTGAAATAGAGATGCACGTTACGATTCGATTTTTATGAAGATCGATTCAAGTGTATCGATTTTGTATCGATTCCTTTCAATGCCATTTTCAAGTAAATCGATTCAACATTTAAGGCGAATCGAACCGAAACTTATATTCATAATTTAAACAAAACAGTCACTTTCTGAACCCTTATTTTATATTGGTCTGCAAGAAAAGCAGTTTGGGAACATCTAAGTTCAGTCTCCGTTACGATCCAAAAAATCGATTCAAAGCAAAAAACCATGCATCCCTAATCTAAAATTCGCAAATCGTTTGCCTAAAGAGTTTTTCTTCGTGTTTAATTATTTTCTTTTTCAGCATGGATAATTATATGTATGGGATAAATATCAAATTATAATTATCTCGAGATCAAATAAAAAAAAAAAAAAATGATTTCCACCACCACAACCAACAAACCACGCTTTGTACCTATCTGCTTGCATTTTTCGCAACCATAAACAACCTGCAATATTCTATTTAAAAATCCTATTATGTAACAAGATAAATAACATTTTAACAGATCAACGTTTCGTTCCCACAGCAACATTATCGGGAACGTTCATCGCGTTATGTAACGTTATTGTTCTTCGTGACTTGTAATGCTACTTGTCTACACTCAGATTTGTGATAAACAAGAAGAGATGGTGAGATGAATGGACCGTACCCACTTGAGGACAGAGTGCGGCTACCGCGTCGCGGTAGGGCTTTATTTATATAACAAAGATTTTTCAACATCTGTTGAGATCTCTATTCACGCCCGCTTGCTGTGTATAGGTAGCCGTCTGACGGACTGAGAGACGGTGGTTCTTTTGTGTAGATGTTTATATTTAAGTAGCTGAAGAGTTCCTTGTGAAAGTCCAGGAAAGTACAGCCACGTAACCTATTTCTGCCGCCGAGCAGTAACGTGAGCATTACTGCGTTCCAGTTTTGAAGGATAAGGGTGCTGGTGAAATTACAGGCACGTGGGACTTGTCAATTTATGTCTCTGTGAGACGGGAGCAGACGGAGTGCCGTATAGACATTCGCCATATTAATATGGAAGTATAATACCGACAAAAATAGTTTGTTGTTTCGTGTTGTGTATAATGCCATTAGAATTTAATTTGAAACAAATTAATTTGAAGTCTGTCGATGTATTGATTTAAATGAATGATTTCTGCCAATCCTAGATATAAAATGTTCCACAAGTAATACGTAAACAATTCAGAGGTTTAAATTTTGTAATTCGTTCTAGAAAACCAATTCTATATAATGACCAGACCACAACATGCATTCTGTTCGTCTAACAGTTACAATAAATGAATTTTTCAACGCGGTAACTTTGGCAGCGAGCATAAAGAGCCGTACGCAACCGCAAGAATTACCGTAAGTGTGTTATAGTCACAAGGGAACGGTCACACAGAGACAGATCCATCTGTATGACGAGTTGGTCCTTTTATCTTACTTTCCATTAGGTCATTTGGGCCACTTAAGATGTATCATTGTTTAGATGGAAGTTGTTAAGGAGCTGTTTAACATTTTGTTAGACATCTTAATACTTGGAGATAGTGATCTGAAAAACATTCATAATTAATGTGGCGAGAGTCTATACAGCCATGGTAGCCTAAAGCTGCATTTCCACCAGAAATGTGAGGAAACAATCCATTAGTAGTAGTAGAAAAGGGCTTTATAATAATATCAAGTGATACCTGATGGTAAGCTACACGTCTGTCCATAACAGTTGCAGTGCGCTCAGAGCTTCAGATCTGATCTGCCACTGCGCCCGTCACCCTGAGACGTAAGTTGACATGTGCCTGTAATTTCACCAACCCTTCAAAACCGAAACACTTTAACGACATAACTGCTTGGCGGTAGAAATATGTAACGTGGCAGTAGTTGCCTGGACGAACTCTTTCTGCTGGTAGTAATGTGCGAGGAATGTGTGCTAGGTACGCTCGCCGTCGCCTCCGCTTACCACACCACACCGCACCCCACACGCGCATAGCTGAAAAGAGTCCGCTACGCACTCTCGCACCGCCTAACCAGGGAACAAATAAAGTTGGACACGCAATTTCAAATACTTTGATTACCTTTTTTAAAGGTACCTGTCTAAAGTGCTTTTAATATATTTTTTTAATAAATCTTCAATATTATTCTAGTTAGTGAATTAATTAAAAATATAATGTTATATCGATATAAATATATAGTGAACATGTGTAATTATTATGATTCTATAATAGAATTATAGATAACCGATTCGCGTTAGAATTTTCGCTACGTTGCCGCTCTTACCACGTAACGTAATAGTACGAGCGAGTGATGGGTAACCCTGCCAGTTCACGCACACATTTGCGCGTGTGCAGATAGCGCCTTGCTAATATAATATAATTTTCGACCGCTGTATGGAGTGTCCGGGGTGTGGCCTAACGTCGCCTATCAAAGAGAGGGTCGTGCGTTCAAACTTGGTCTTGCACCTCTGAGTATTGCAGAATTATTGTGTGAAATTTAATTGGAAATTTACATAAGCTTTTCTAAGGAGGAAAACACCATGAAGAAAATTACGCATTGTGCTAAGTAAGTTAATTATTTGTGTGAACTACAGTCCATGTCCTCTTATTCTGAGGGCAGACCTGTGCCCAGCACTGGGACTATATATGGGCTAAATATTAAAAGAGGTAAAATTAGCTTTGTCAGCTTTTATATAATAAAATGCAAATTATATACATCTCTCTCTTTCTTTTCTTCCCCTCTCTTTTTCTCTTTTACTGAGTAATAATATTGATTTACATTTTATCAAATTCACTATCAGTATGACGCGCTATCTTAGGATGCGCAAGCGCTGTATGGATCTTGATATTTGACGTTAAATTGTTGACCTATTGATATACTTTTTATTGCATATGTCACGTACGCATTTTATACATATCTTGAAGATTACGCCCATGGACGCACAGACACGTGTAAGTACGTACAAAATGGATCTCTTCGTATTATAATATACTGATATGCATATTGGTTTCACTATTACAGTTTTAGCTATCATTCATGATACGACTCACATTTTAATATTAAACAAAAATAAGCTACGTAGAATCGACGTATTCGATTTTGAAAATTAGGCACCAGTGCGCGTGCCGTTCCTGTCAACTCTATTGACCCGTAGAGCTTGCAGAAGACGCTAGTGTCGGTCTGGTAAGTAATTTACTTATCTAAGTAATATACCTACCATACGTCGTGTTTTTGTGATTTATGTGCCAAGAAATATTATATTTTCTCAAACAGGCTCGCAAATGTACTTTCAAAAAACGAGCATGGAAAGTTTGTCTATGGACCGTGCGACTTCTTCCCCGCCAAAGCCTGTAAAGTATGTATAAAAATCCATTACTGTCCAATTCTCTAAACTTTTAAATCTACCTACTAATAATCACGGATTTATATATTTCATAAACTGGATCGCGCATTTCGATATACCAATATTACAAATTTACATCTTATAGGGTTATGTTAAGGTTTATTTTAAGTAAAAGTAAAAAACCGAGTCACGTGTGTGGTCTGTCCTTGTCTAAGAAGTTGCCAACGCTAAATAAAATCATCTAGTCTATTAACTTTTTTAAATTTTGGTTTAATAAAATTACCTTAAAGGTAATATGCTTTTACTGCAATAATACAAAAAAATAAATATGCCAGCAATGAAACATTCTATTATGAAGTAGCATATCAAATAAGTGTACTAATTTGTATTATGAAATAATATTAGTAATTTTGGTCATCCATAAGCGGCCTAATTTTCTGTAAAAATTAAAAAGTTAAAAACAATATGGCTGGCTGCAACATGAATGAACACCCTAATAAAAAGAGACGCATTATGTACTACAACTTAGTGCACGATCCAGTTTACAAGACAAGTCCGTGCTAATGAAGAACTATGTAAACAGGCAAAAGAAAAATTCATACGGCCAACTGCCATGTGTTCGTAATTGCATCGCAATTTAATAGTATTATTTTTTTAAAAGGCGGCAAAATAAACTTAAATGCTTTGGTATTATTTTCTGTTTTCTTGGCCCTTTTTTCCATGTTCGTCGCGAAAATAAGTTCTAGTAAGAAGAGCGATAACGAAAATGCTTACAAATACAAATACTGTGGCAAATATTACTTTTAATTTAATGACATACATATATTTTTGCTTTTTCTATTTTATATATCTTCTTGTCCTGAGTCTTCTGTTATTTCCTTACATTGTCTGAGAAAATCACTATATAAGCCTCGGCGGGAACGACTGCTTGACCCGCATCATTACAAGGTCGAACGCTAGCGTATTGTAACTCATACTCGTCCAGCAATCCCTTACTTCCCGGCCTCTGCAATAATTTACTAATTTTAAAATTTAGAATAAAAAAAAATTACAGTTTATGATATTACAACAAAATGACGTGATGAGGTTTTGGAAAAGATGCCGAAATATCTCGGTTACTACAAGATTTACGAAGAGGTCAAAAGGTCAGATAGTGAAAGGTGACGTTTTACAAGACCATGTACCAAATGCTACATTCAGCTAAAGATGCAAAGGCATCATCTGATGATGCAGCACATTTCTATGTCCCGCTGCTGGGCAGGGGTCTCCTCAATGCCAGTTTGGACCTGCACTCGTTTTTCGAGTGTTGTGAACATTCTTCGAGGTGCAGGTTTAGAGGCGATTGGTCAAGTCATTAGGCTAACCACGGTTCATTCGAAAAGGGTCAATTATAAGGTTTAATCCTTATGAATAACAGTATCCAAAAACAAAATTCTACAAGCTACACAGATTTGTTTAGCGAAAGAAGAATTGTTGGTCCTTTGTGATTGCAGTTAAGAATTGCACAGTCTCTTCCGTACTAACACGTTGTCTTCCCGTCAAAATCACGATACCATTTAACAACTAGGCTGCTAGTATTCTCACGTAACTTTCCCTCACATTCGTGTGTTTACGACCGTGCAATAATGCACATAGATGTTATCTTTTGTCTGTCGTAACACTAAACCGTTCACAAAATCATATTCTTTAATATTATGATATAATTCGTTTTATTGAAATCGGTAACCGGAAAGTGCGCGTCACCGGATTCATCCCCTAGTTTGCTAGAGATGGAATATTTAATTCAAATTTAAATGGGGCCACTACGGTACTCTCTTTAAAACAAAAAACAATCGTCAAAATCTGCTCACAATTGCCGTAGTTATCGCGTAACATACATTGAGAACTTCCTCTTTTTTTAAAGTCGGTTAAAAGAATGTTGAAATACTGATTAATGCCCTGTATACGACGGCCATAATGTAATAGAGTCTGTTCAATGTCGATTCTTGAGATGACATGGGGACATGATGCGGTGACGGCGTGAATTAACTCTGATCGCTTGCGTAATTTCGACATGATTGTGATGTTTCATACTATTGTTTATTTTGGTCAGGATTAGAAATGTAACTGTTCGTATAATTGTTTTTAACCGATTTCAAAAAGGAGAAGGTTCTCAATTCTTCTGTTTTTTTTTATGTACGTTATGATTACTGCGGTATTTGTGAACCGCTTTTAATGATTCTTTTTTTGTTGCAACTGTAGTACCTCTGTATTAATCCCATTTAAATTTGATGAAAATATTCCACCTCTAAGGATAGCAAAGTAAGGAATGAATCCGGTTTCGAGTACTTTCCGGTAACCAATTTCAATAAAACTTGGCAAATAGATGAATTAGATGTAATTCCACAAATTTTTAAGATAGGTGTTTTTTCATAAAAAAGCTTTTATATAAATAACGAATAGACTACGCCACAGACGTGCCATCGACTCACCTTTGAAGATCAGACTACCAAAAAATTGCAATGGCAGTGGAACTCGATGGCTATAGCCACTGACTTTTAACTTTTAGCAGAATACCAAACGTTCAAAATTCTGCCATTGACATTGGACTCAGAATTGTCCCATCCCATAATTTTGTCACTTATTATCAAAGGTGTGATAAGTTCTAAGTTTTACTTGTAACACCCTGTCTAATTGTAATATATTAAATAAAATACATTTCCACTCATAAAGCACAATTACATCCTCAAAGTGACATAAACATTTTACGTTATCTGCGCAAGTTATGTGCGGTTACATAAATCATACATTAAATGACAGCTTGACTCATCACAGCGTCTGTTTGTCTGGCAGAAATTCCCTTCCTTTCCTTAATTTTTGTATATGTTAGACTAACGCTTTGTCACTACGTACCCTGGTCATTCTCGGACAAGTGTTCACTACCTAATTTGTTTTATCGTGCAATATTATTTAATATTCGAGTATTGTGTCGTGAAATATTATTTGATAATTGTGCAATTACATTATACTTCAATATTTAAATTATAACAGGTAATACCTTAGTACCAACCTAAAGCCACAAGTGATCATTCGTCTGTTAAAAGTAACATAATTTCAATAAGAAAGGAGATATCCATAATATTAACCTTAGAGCTAAGTCCAAACTCATGGTACCACGATTTCGTTTAACCAAGGTAAACAACTCTTTTATGGGGAACTGTATACGTTTTTACAATAAGATTCCGGAGCATATATTAAGTTAATCATTTCCTAAGTTTAAAAACTACATTAAATGTGACCTTTTCAAGTGTAAATTTGTTTTCCCTATGAAATAAATAATCTTTGACTTTGACTTTGAAAAGATTTTTGTCACATGAACGTCTTAAAAATAATACGAACTACATGAAACAAATTATAAATATTATATTATAAATTTTATAAAAATATTAACAACTAATTTAATTCGTAGAGTCTTTAAACATATCTCCTGAAAAGTTGTCATTTTGCAGATGTGACCTTATTACACCTGTTATTTTACAATTGGTTTTTTATAGAACTTTAAATACTCGTTTAGCTTTTTCAGATATTCTTGATCTAAAATGTTTAAATTAAATATTATTATGATAAATGTATTCAAATGTTATACTTACAAAGAGCAACCCCTAGAGTTTCTAGCTCGTTCTTCTCAGAGAAATCTGCCTTGCGAATGAGCAGTAGAGTTTAAACAATGAAATAAAGATTTTTCGACTTTGACTTTAACTTAGACATCAAGGTGCAAATCCTCCCGTCCTTCGTCAGACGTCCGTCCGAAACAATTAACTGTCAAATAAGTAAAACGGGGGCACACCCCTTGATGTGGCCGATGGTGTATAGTAAATGCCTATCCACTCTAGCCATAAATAACCTTAAATTGTAGCTTTCGGAGCACAGCGTATTCATTATATTTGTTATTAGAAGGTATAAATCTGTTTACTTGTAAATAAGGAAGGAAAAACTTCCGGTTTGCGGGGGCAATGGACTTTTTTATTATTTATTTATTGTATGTGTAATCCATATGAAATACAAAGTATAAACAAAGAATGCTCAAAAACGCTGGATAACGGGGTACCGGGTTTAATTCCCTATAGGACCTACTTTTAGTGGTAGCCTAATGGTTTGCTCTATCAAGTGACGGGACGAATTAATATGCTTTAGTTTATTCTAATTTATATTATTAATTACTAATAAATTGAACTTAATAAAAATTCATTCAATAAAATATATTTGTAAAACTTAATGTAGCGTAAATTGGAATGTTTTCTTTGTAGAATTAAAAATAAGGTATTTAATTAATAACTATTGTAACTATAGTGAAAAAATAAGGTGGTTTGCATTAATATTAGACATAACTGGTTGAAGACTGTACCACCTCAGTCAACCGTGACCATGGAACCTGTGAAGGGCCCGAAACGTCGGTTTGTTTGAAAAAACAAATATACGCGAGAAATAGTTTAATTTTCTATGTGTAACAATCGCGAAAACCTAAGAACTTGGTAAATAATTTAATTAAAACATTTTTAGTCCGCAATCCGTTGCTAGAGATGTGTGGTCCTCGAATAATTTGTAGTAGCGAAAAACAAATAAATAACAAATGTTATTTTTAAACTTTTACTGCAGCGTAAACGACGAAATGAGTTATCCCAACCGTAACTAATCGCATTAAGTCTTTTAACGCGTACTCTTACTAGCTTGTTAACGAGTAGAGATGGGAATGGCATAGATACCTATTTGTATAAGTATTTCTCGCAACTATTACGAAGGTACTTTTTCGGATCTAATTCGCGTATATATTTTTTTATTCGCGAATTGATTAATGTGTTAAGAAGTCCTTAAAGCAATAGAAATTTTTGTCTCTTATAGTGATAATACGAACAAGTCGTCCACCTGATGGGAAACCACATTTGTAGTGCCGCGCAGAGCTTTAAATCGCAAAGATACGAGAGTCATTGCCACTGCACCTGTCACCCTGAAACATAAGTCGACAAATCCCACATGCCTGTAATTTGACCAGCACCCTTACACTTCAAAACCAGGCTTTGGAGGCAGAAATAGGCAAGGTGGCAGTACTTCCTTGGACGCACTCATTCATTAAGAGTTTTACTGTTTCGGGTCTTTACTGATGTTTTTGTTTCAGAAATAAATATACGCGTTTTCGATTAAAGAAACAGTTTAATAGTTGTTTTTAATTTGTGAAATACTAGACAACATCACGCACTTGTGTCATGGAAATCGCGTGGGGTAGTACTAAGTATATTAAGTTACATTCGAGTACAACCCTATTAATAACAAATTTTTCAACAAGGTGATATTGAGCCATAACAATGTCATCAGATCATTATTTTTTATACCTGTTCCTTTCTTACGCATTATAAAAACTCATCGCTAAAAAGAGAAAGATGTAATTTAAGCAATGTTTAAGTTAGGCCTATAGATGTCTACTGAAGTACTGTCTTATTATAGAGCGTCATTAAAATCGACTCAGTGTGTTGTAAGGGGTTTGAAGTGGTGGCAGTTAAAATTACTTAAAAATAAGTTTACGACGAATGGTTTTGTTTTCGGAGTAAGATGCTGGTTTTATGAGATAAAAGGGTTTAGGAAAGTTAAATAAATTATGTTTAAGTCATCGATGAATCTCTTTGTTGTTGAAGTTACGAAAAAATTGAAATTGCAGAGGGGCTTCTTTGAGGTACGGATGGTGTCACCAATTTAAGTAAAAATCTTAGATAGATAGATAGATAAACACTTTATTCACTGATATAACACAAATACAGATTAAGCATAAAAGAAAGAAACATAACATAATTGTCACAGCAGTGAAGCGGCGCTGACTTAGCATATGCCAAAGTTTCCTGAGGCGCTGGTTTTCAGTCAGAACCAACGAGAGCGATTAAGTTATTTGAAAACAAAAAGTAAATGCATAAAAATTACAATAATAATATTATACATAGTTGCTAAATAGTGCATCTAAAATAACCTGTTTGACATGTAAGTGCATGAGCGAATGTGAATATAATTACAGCTGTAGGAGTAAATTGTGATTTTAAAGAGGTTTTAATGCTGTATAATGTATTTAGCATATAATATAATTATAAAAATAATTTGAATAGATCGAAGCAACAGCAAAATTCGATTCTAGACAGACTACGTAAAAGAATAATCTCAGTACAGAGTACTAAAAAAACCGACCTCAAAAGTACGTGGAACTACTTCTATTTGCCAAGTTTTATTGATATATCCCCTAGTTCGCCACTATACAGGACTTGACACAGGAGATAATAAAAATCTGTTCTCATTACTAAAAGTATATTGAGAGAGAAAAACGCCTTGAATCGGAGAATAGCAAAATCAACCATTAAAATAGTTGCTCCTTATTATAAAATTTAGGCGCTATTTATAAAAATGAATCTTCATGCGTGAACAGCCACCCTTAGAGGTGGTTGATTTTCTTCAAAATGAAATGGGACCACTATGGAGGTACCCTCTTTCCAACAAAAAAATAATCATGAAAATCAGTTCACAAATACCGAAGTTATCGCGTAACATACATACAAAAAAAAACATACAGTCGAATAAAAGGAGGACGTTCTCATCCTCCTTTTATTGAAGTCGGTTAATAAAAACTTGCTTGCTTCTCTTCAGATCTAAGTATTTTTCAAAAGTTAAGGGCCAGGTTAACTGTAACCTGCGATAATATGAGTATACCGCACATAATTATAACTTTGTTTATAAAAAAAACATAAATCTCAAAATTTTGTGGAATTACATCTATTTACCAAGTTTTATTGAAATTGATTAACGGGAAACGAGTGAAATCTAATTGGATTCATTCCCTAATTTGCCTCCGTTTTATTGCAGGCGGAATATTTATTTCGCATTTTGGAAAAACAGTACAGCTGTATAAAAAGTGTTTTACATTCTTGTTAAAATTAAGTTCATCAATTTTGACAGTATTATTATTAAGTTAAAATCGTATTTGTAATTTTTAAGTATAAAAATCGAAGAAATTTGAAATTATTTATCCTCAGAACCATACAAAATACGTCACTTTTTAACTGCCTCTGTGGAAGAACGGTTACCATGCCGGACTGCCACGCAGAGGTCCCAGGTTCGATTCCCGGGCCGGGAGAAATATTTGTATGGCCTACAATTATTTCTCTCGTGAGTTTGGGTGTAATTTGTGGTTGTCTATATGTGTGTCCATGGCACCCGCGACACAGGGTTTCCCTAGTGCGGGGCTATGTTGAGTGTGTGCGTTATTTATTTATTTATTCACTTGTTAAGTTTCACTTAATAATATAAGATAAAATCACATACGTTGCTCTGGTCTTAAAGTAAGTAAGTATAGGACTTGTGTTATCGAAATCGGATACAACAACGGTATTACAAACGCCCAGACTCGAGATAATATAGAAAAGCTAGTTCTTCTACACTAACTCGACCACGGAGGCGGTCAAACTCAAGTCCCGAAACTTCCGAAAGGATTTTAGTTTAACGGTACTTCTCAAAGGCATATTTCATCGTAACCTCATTAAAAAAAGTTAAACGTCTCGCCAGTAAAAGTAAAAACATTAATTTAACCAAAATCTATATAAAACCATTAACCACCGGAGATGCGTTCTGTTTACGTTTAAAAAAAATACGATTTATTTTGCAACCATATATTTGCGCAAGAGTTATACTTCCAACTCACCTATTAATCTCAAGTATCAAATTTCATGGTCCGTAGATTTTTATATAAATGCACTTATGCAATTTCCTAGATTTTAACTCAAACGTGAGTAGTTAATTGATGAATTACTGACTAAATACAGAATCTACAATTACTTTTCCACAATTACCAAAACCGTTAGCAAAACAAGTGGGCATATTTTAATAATGGTTACAAAACAAACCAATATTATGAAGAAATCATATCGATGCTAAAAACGGCATTTACGCTCTTTACGTTCCATATTCAAAAACTATTCGCAAATAGAACATAGGATCAATGCTCTTTGCGAATTTAAAAAAGGAACCGGCAAACGACAAAATGGCGGTTTCCGGCGATCGATCAATCTGCGCGAGCGCAAGTTACCCTTTTAAATTGAAAATTATTCAATTGAGCCAATCGGTTAGCTTTGGATTGAGCGATTTGGCTTTATCACATGTTATGTGGAGTTGCAGACAGCCACTTGAGCGTTTGTAGAATTAAACGACGATCTTCAGATGTTATTGTAAACTGGAAGATATCTATCTAGATCTAGTAGCAGTAGAGCTCCTTGTGACAGAGTTCTTTTAGGGAAGTACTGCCACCTTACCTATTTCTGCCGCCAAACAGTAACGTGCGCATTACTGCTTTCCAGTTTTGAAGGGTGCTGGTGAAATTACAGGCACATGAGGCTTGTCAACTTATGTCTCAGGGTGACAGGCGCAGTGGCAGTGCCCCTCAGATCTTATCGATTTAAAGCTCTGAGTCGCATTGCAACTGTTATGAACAAACCTGTAGTAATAAAAACATCTAAGAAAATTGTTGAAAATCAAGTTACTTCTTAGTTGTTTGTTTAAAATCACAAAGGAATATTTTTGTGACAATTCTTTTTCATGCGACTATAAAGCGTAAAACATTTTATTACACAACCGATCAAATGCGCGAGCGCAGCGCATTGACACATGACCTTAGTTCCCTTCCGGTGCCTCTCTGATTTATCGCCTTTTGTCTTCGCTATAAATACTGGCGGCTCCTGTGATAAGTGATAACTTGTTAAGTTCAAGTATAACATAATTACGGTATATTTAAGTATGACGAGATAAATGTACTAGGCGTTGTGTAATTTTCTTGGTAGTCGTTAAATGCTGTTAACAAGATACTGCACACTTGGGTATAATAATGTCATATCTCCAAAATAACAACTATTCAGGAGAGAGGTTTAAATGGAATAATAACAATGTTATTATTTATTCAGACAACATTTTTTTAAAGTGCTATTATGTTAGTTACTTACAAATATAACTTAAAGACTAGGTAGTAGGCACAAAAATTCAATTAATATCAGGTTCCAGATCCAATAGAAACCATCAACCCGCGTCTCTGGAAACATGGTAGACGCGCAAACATGGTAACTCCATCAACATTCTAAACCCATTATTGTAAGTGACTCGTAGGGCACTAAGCGTGTAGAACAATTGACAGTAGTCTTTGAAAAGTGCAATTTTCACTTGCTTACTACATCGAGCGAACCTGGGTGGCAGCATATTACTTCTGACCGCCAGTGCCCTACGTTCCCTCTCTATACCGGCCAGGTCATCAAGGTCGTCGGTAACATAATGCACATGATATTTAAATTGGTACTTTCGATTCAAATTGGCACCATCAAGCCTGACTTCTGGTGCTAATTCAAATACTTCACCGGCTCAAAGACTACGAACGAAAGAACAATGACAAAATCATTAAAATAATTCGTTAGCGTTTTTAAAATGTCTTAATTACAAGTTTGAATAAAATAAATTCATTAGGCTTTTCAAATTATAATAGCGGCCTATCTGTCTGGAAATAAAATCATATTTAAAAGAAACTATAATGACTAATTATTATGTTACCGGACTGATATCTATAACTATCAGTTTCTTAGTTTCTTAACGTTGAGCGACATCTAGCCGCCAAAAAAGGAATTAGGAAGTATGGATGTGGTCCACATTTAGTTCACGTAATTTCAAATGTATTGATTCGACCGATTTGTAATAAGCTAATAAAAGATAAACTATTTCTTTCAAAATATATAATCGATAATTTCTTCTACAAAGTACCACGCGAGAAAATGGTAAAACTGACAAAAAAGTTCCCAAAATCAACGATAGATGGCACGTTTCACAAAAAAGAATTTGTGTCCGAGTTACCTGTGCAATAGTCTGTGGTATGTTATTAATTAACTCTGTTTTTTTGTTATGGCTTAACTTCATGCCTAACTTTCGTCGTGTCACAAACCCACGGCACTATTCTGTTTCTGTTAACTCTGTTTAAGGCTCCTGTAATTTATTTTGATATAATAATACATCGAATATATTTTAATCAATTACGTAACACTTAACCTCCAAAACTTCAAACTGAATATCTTTAATTCCTAACTTCTCAGAATAATAAACCCAAATCAAAATTTGTTCAGGAATTTCAACTCTATATTTTTTCATATTTTTCATAGACAGACAGACGGAGTTTGCCATTGTCCTTTGTGAACTTAAAACGAGAATTAGCGGTAATTACCAAGCATTTAGTCAAACATAACTATCACAGATGAAACTGACGGTTGAAATCGAGTAGCTTGTCAATAACTCGCAACTCACGGCACTGTCATCTCATTTCAAACGGTTAGGTATATCATATCAGGTTTAAATTACCACCGTTATGTTCTGTGTAGTAATAAAACCGAACTATTACCTACAGTGTTGTATTACAGTTATTTTCTACCACGTTAAAATGTCTAATGTTATAAATAGACACGGTTTGAAATTACCTTTAAATCCTATAAATTGGTTTAAGGAATTGGTTGTCCAAAAACATCGAGTGTATAACCAGAAATAGAGACGAAATGTCATTTAATTTGACTATTCTGCCAAATCATTACGGTGACAACTGCACTCCGATTGGCCAGCCCGAAATCGAAACAATTGAAAGGTGTCAATTGTTTCACTTCAAATCGACCAGTTTAACTTGAGCTTTGCTATAATGGACGAAAATTGAAAAATTACATATATTAAATGTGATACGTTTGTTTTGTAATTAGATGTGTTGCTGTTTTTCTCACACCACCGAATGAAACAGTCCCCCATAGTTCGAGATATTATCTTTATTACAATAAACACATAAAACAGAATATACGGGGACGTACATACTGGTCAGTTGTTAACGTTGTACTATATCAGCTATCTAATTTGTGATTTCAATGCAAACGAGAGTTGATATTTAAAAGTGATATAATGGGCCATTTGATTCATGAGTTGCCAGGGATGGAAGGCCCTTATTTCGTCTCTATTTCTGGTTATATACTCGATGTCCAAAAAGTACGTGCGGTTTTTGCTGTTCTTTATTTCAATTATCTAACTTTAATTTTCATCCTCTATGAAACAGAACTTTTATGTTTTAAAATGTATATTGTCTATGGTGATTTAAGCGCGCATTTTTAAAAACAAGGCTCAATAGTTTTAATTTTATATAATTGATGAAAAACGCCCAGAGCTGGTGATAATGTTGTCGTATTTCATCATGATAATGCCAAACCACACACGTAAATACAAAGCCGTCAAAAACTATTACAGTAAGTTGGAAAGTGTTACCTAATCCACCGTATTAGCCCGACATAGAATAGAATAGCAATATTGCACACAAAATAGAAACAGTGACAATACATCATAGTTTCCCAAAGTGGGTCCCTAACGCAATTACGAGGCGT
The DNA here is from genome assembly GCF_003589595.1 of Hyposmocoma kahamanoa. NCBI lineage: Eukaryota > Metazoa > Arthropoda > Insecta > Lepidoptera > Cosmopterigidae > Hyposmocoma > Hyposmocoma kahamanoa. The sequence continues at coordinate 1,945,801 of NW_020654810.1, read as the reverse complement.
TGATGCAGACCTGGAGGTGTTACCGCATTTGAAAAAAAAACCTGAATTATCTATATAAACTACACAGCATAATATATATATTTTTTGCTTGTGATTTTTTTTGTGTTAACTTAATATAAAAAAATTGTGTTTCCAATTATTTTTTGTGGTGGTGGTAGAAATTTTTTTATGTTGCCTAAATGGGCGGTGAGCCAATACCTTTGGGAACCTATGCAATACATAACACACTCATAATTAAACGTCGGCCATAAGAATATTCCTCTCGCCCCGGGAATGGAACCCGGGATCTTTGCGTAGTAATCCAGCTTGGCAATCTTTCGGCCCACGGTGACAGTTCAAATTATAGTGAAAGGTATAATCGGTGGCCTTATCGCTACACAGTGATCTCTTTCAGGCAACCTTACACCTTACAAAATTATTACGGAGTTTCATAAAAACAGCCCCTTCAGATTATCACTTGTTTCGGTCTTTACAAAATTCTTTGAATGGACACGATTTAAATAGGAAATAGACCATCAAACGGCAAACGAGACAAGTAAAGACATTAATTATTATGTAAAGATTATTGACTTACAATTATATGGACGTCGGGTCCGCGCTAAAAAGTGTCCGAACTTATAGGGCGTTAAAATCGTATACAGAGCGTCATTCACGCTTTAGTCTTCGTTTGTATCTTCTGACAGTGAAGAAAGCAAAATTAGACAGTACTGCGATGACATTACAATTTAAATTCAACGTTTTAGCTTTTTCATATTCCTTTACATGTCACTACGTTTAAATAGGTTGACTTGGGACATTTTTTTCGTGGTTTTTGTATTAGACCCGTCGTCCATTTATTTGTAAGTCAATGGTAAAGATGATTAAAGATTGTAGATCAACATGGTTAATACAGAATTTATTCAAGTTTTTTGCTTACACTTTAGAACAAAATATAATAATCCCGAGATTTCAGAGGGAGGTATTATCTACTCTGTATATATTTAGTCTTCATTGAAGTTTAGGTACATATACTCTGCACTTATGAAATTCATACTCTTTGATATTTTGTTTTCTTTAATACGTAAATGTTTTTCATTTATATTTTGATACCACATGAAAAATTTTGGCCAACCTAGGTTAGGTTTAACGTTACTTATTTCATGACAGTTGTTAAATAACGCATGCATTGAACAAGTTACTGACTACCGTGCACAGCCTGTACCTATGCAAGAACTAGTGTAACATGAGACATGTATTGTCATTATAAAGTTTTAAGTTAACGATTTGTCTGGTATTTGTCTAAAGAAAAGAAAGCAAATTCAATTATAGAAAACTAATGCAACCCGACACTTTGCTTGTCGTGACGACAGACAAACTAATTGATATCATGTTCCATACTCTTTCAAATGAAGTGTTCTATTTCCGACTACCCTACGAAAAACAATCTAAATTCAAATTAGTTTTCTTTTCTCTTTTCTTTAATCGCATCTAATGGCGTAGTGTTTTCAATCTGCTTTTTTATGCCAAGAACAATAATTAGAAAAAAAAACTGAATAATTCTTTTGTTCTGAATTGAAATGACTACTCAAAAATGAGTTTTGTTTTCAGATTTTCGGATTATAGACAATGTTAATTTGTGCCAGTATCGTTAAATAGAATCTGGCATTGACGTTTGACGTTACATAAACAAAAACAAAAGATGCATTAGCATCGAACGATGATTAATCGTCTCGTCAGTTCATTCAAAACTCCGGTCAGTTTATGAATGGAATAATCACTCCTACGCTTTGTTAGCGCGAACACACACTACGTAGAATTATTTCTGAACGGAAAAGAAAGTTCGGAACTTGTAACAATAAAATTACATACCATTGTTTATGTTAAAGTAACTTATGCTTTCCTATGTTATTACGATATATTATTTAATTGAAGCCGTGTTTATTCGGAGGAAACAGTTAAAATATGAAGAGCGTTGAAAGCTGGCATTTATTTCAATCGGCCCGCTGCTTTTAAAATGCCACCATGATTTATATTTGAGATTGAAATGTTTATTTTACTGATATTTCTTTAATAACGTAGCCCTGTAGGTCATAAAAAACTTTTTGTAAGAAATTACAATGTCAATTTCAACACGACAATGGAATAAAACTTTAAAAAATAAGAAGGTGGAATGACCCTAGTAAGTAAATTGTGCTAACAGCAATGCCCATCTATTTCCTTAAGAAGTAAAGTAAAAATTATATAAACCGGAGATGTTCAACGATTACGCTTTACAATTGTGATGGTCATTACATATTCCACGGTACTGTTCCGCCGTCCGGCCGACGAACTTTGTGATATGTGCTGGCCGCAAATCATTGTGTTATTCTCTTTTTAAATAGTGCGGTTTTTGAACGCACTTAGAATAGAGAAAAAAGAAATCGAAAATGGCGGTTAGAGGATGTTTTTGAAATTACATTTAATACGGTACTGTTTTATAAAACGGTAGGAAGAAATTGCTTCATATTTTTGAGGATTTTCTCTATGGTTTACGAGTTTTACGACTAACATCTTGGGACTTATGCAGCTGCCTCGTTTATTAGTACTTGAAAGTAATCCGTGATATTTCTAGTGCTGTGTTTACATTCCCACGTCAGCGTGTCGATAGCTTAAACCAAGTTACGTTTAACATTCCAAAACAGTTATATTCTTAAGAACCAAAGAGAAAATCGTATGTTTCGGAGCGGTAAAGATAAATTTGCAGCTTGTCTTTAACGTAGCGTTAGAAGTTTTACTAATACAAATTTAATTTTACGAGTAACAACAGCATGTTGCTTTTAAATTAAGAGAAATAGATGTTTGGCAAGTGCAAGTATAAGTTTGTAAAGCATAGCGTTCGTCACTTGTCAATCATTTGTTCGTAAACAAACCCTGAAAGTGTAAAATTGTCATAGAAAAACAAAATACAAAGTTGAGAGAAACGCAAGAAGCACATTGCCCTTACTGATGACTGGTTAAAGCACAAGCAAATGTGACTCAATAAAAATAAAGACTAAAAGATTGAAGAACAACTTATATGGCACAAATTAAAAGAAACCTGCATCTTAAAGTGCGAACAAATATGGCGAATGGGCTTGTTTGCGGATGGCTCGCGAGCTGCACGCGTGCAGTACGTGGTGCGATCTGTTCGCATGCCGCACGCGCGCATTATGAGATGTCATTACAGAGACGTACTTAATTGCACGCGTGCAGCGTGCGTGCAATCTGTACGCACCCTCAGGATTGCTTGTCAAATAGCCACTGTGATTATATATATTCGTCTGAATTTTTTTATTTTTTTTCAAGGCAACTTTATCTACCCTAGGTTAGCGGACAATTTTGCCAGGGTCAAGTTTAATGGCGTGGATGAAATTTTTAGGATGGGATATCCGCGATGAATAACGTAATATAGAATAAAATCGGGGTATTAATAAAAATAACAAGCAAAAATTTAAAGAAAAATAGACCTTAGTAGAGTTGTTGCTAGTTACGCAAAAAATAGAATAAAATATTTATATAAGGCCGAGGAAGTTATATTCCTCTCTATGTATCTGTATCCTTAGAATAATAATGCATAGAATGATAGTTTCATATCAAACGAACTGTCACAAGTGAGGCAAAAATCAAATTCATGTAGGCTAGTTTTAGTAGTAGGTTAATTTTCGGTTTTAGTGAATATTTATATAAAAATACAAGTTGAAACGCGTTACTTCCTTGTGGAATGTGACGTTAGTATCTATTTTATGTTTGTCTGACGTATTTTTACACTAATTTACCGCACATTTCGTCATTTTTAGCTAAAATTCTTGAGCTGTTCGCGGTGCAAGTTGACCTTGAGCACTGAAGGCCCGCCCGCTCGTGTAGGCCCATTGGGCGCGCTTCAATTTGCCTCACTTAGCGTGTGCGGACTAGGTTTCTATGCGTTATTATTCTAAGTCTGTATCCTTGAAGTTAACAACGCATAACGACGAGAATGCGAGAATTTTTATCTCAATTCGCGGATGCGTGCATTTTAGCGTTTTCAAACGTGATCTATCTAAGTTTAACTTATCTGTCACTTATTTAAATTGTAATTAAACTGCTTTTTCAACGATTTTATTATCACTTGTATGTATCCAAGTTGAAAAAAAAATCATTTTGACAAACTTTTACGTACTCGTACAAACGGCGGCACGTCTCGCATCAATACCTTTAAGAGTCAATATTACCTCGGCTTGAATTAAAATTTTTCCCGTACTAATATGGTTCATTTTGCATTCGAGCAGCAAGGACGCTGGCTTTATTACAGAATTATTTTTTTTTACAAACGAATACTATACGTCATTGACTTACAATTATATGGACGTCGGGTCCGCGCTAAAAAGTGTCCGCACTTGTAAGGCGCTAAAATCGTATACAGAGCGCCAAACTCCGCTTTAGTCTTCATTTGTTCTACTGACAGCGCGATACTGCGATGACATTACAATTTAAATTTCGAATAGGTTGACTTGGGACATTTTTTTCCTGGTTTTTGTATTAGACCCGTCGTCCATTTATTTGTAAGTCAATGCTATACGTTTCTATTTAGTTCAGTTGATATTGAAAAAAATCAATGGTATATGTAAAGTACCTCTTGTGAAATTTCGAGGTAAGTTTGTGTTTTTTTATATCGTGAAAATTTTTAGTAATTGTGTTTTCACACTTTAGACTAATCAGTGTATAGCCTCAATTTTATTATATATTTTTTCCAAAGTGATTTATTCAACGCTTTCGCTATTATGTGGAATCTACCAAAAGCCTTTTAAGGTTGTGTCGACCAGCTTATTATAATTTAAAAAAAAAGTCAATGTAAAAAGCTCTCAAAGTTCAACGCAAATTGACTAACTGACTTTATTATGGCAAAAGGTTTAAATATAGCCGTAATTGAACGCGAATTATCAACCGGATACATTTGGGTCGTCAAGTAAATTTAACACAACAATTGCGTGTACGCAAATAATTTGTGCTAGCGGCTTTACAAATTTAGAAATTATTCAAAGATACAACTATCAACCTTATGATTAACGGAATAGAGTGCTGTAGAGATGTAAATTTAAATAAAGAAATTTGTATTAATGATTTTTTTTGGGTAAGATAAAAAAATTTGTATTAGTGTTCATTGTTAGTGCATTTAAATGACCTAGTTTTACCAATATTTCTTGAGCAACAGGAAACTAAAGTCTTTACTAGTCATCAATATCAATCCTTTTATACATCCCACTGTGTAGATCACCACAATAAATAATTAAAACACGTATATTTTATATTAACTTATCACAAAAAAAACTATATATATAATATATATTAGAGGTCCTTGTGAAAGAGTTCAGGAGTCAAGAGTCCAGGGAAGTTCTGCCTCCTTACCTATTTCTGCCGCCAATCAGTAATGCTCACATTACTGTGTTCCGGGTTTGAAGGGTAAGGGTGCTGGTGAAGCTATAGGCACATGAAACAACTTATGTCTCAGGGTGACGATTTGAAGCTCTGAGTGACACTGCAACTGTTATGGACAGGCGTATAGCTTCCCTTCAGTGGCACGACTTGTCCGTCCCGTCACTTGATATTATAAAAAAAATCTAATGTTGTATTTAAAAATGAAAGAATTTTAACTCATGCTGAACTAAATATTTTTACCTCAAAAATAAATTCCCACGTAACTACCTTGGTTATCGTAACTTAATATCAAAAGTAACTATTACGAAATTTGTGATATCAACATCAAGTACCTATCTGTCTAATAAAATCTATAAAGATTTTATACCCAAGGTCCGTTGAAGGTTTGCGTAGGCGCTTCTTAAGCAAGTTAAATCCCGTGGGTGTTTTACTAGGTAATGCTTTGCAATTAGTTTGTTTATAACCTTTTAAGTTCAGTTTGCTTGATCGTAAACAAAGTATGTTTGTTTTGGTTTACAATGATGCCTAGTCCTAATACTATACAAACATATTTACGTCCTACTGCCACCACAATGCGGGTTGGAGACTTTACAGGTATCCAAGAATTATAAATCGTTTTTAACGTGCAGGGAGCCTACCACAACCTTTTAAAACAATATTACTTTAACCTTACATTGACTTTTCATGACGCGCTTAAAGTAAGCTTATTATAATGTTAAAACTATAATGTTTTATTGGCAGCTTTGTGACTATTCATTCACGCAGTTCGTACTATGACGCGACAATAACACGACATTAGCTGTACTTAATGCTAAACGTTCTCCACCTTTCGCCATTAACTATAATTTCTTTTTTTTTATTGTATTAAGCCACGGGATGAATAAACTGTGCGCCTGGTAGTAATCGACACGCCTGCCCATAGCATTTACAGTGCCAGTCAGATTTTTAAGATATGAGAAGCACTGCCACTGCGTCCGTCACCCTGAGGCATAAGTTGACAAGTACACTTTGAAACTGGTTAGCGGTATTGCTCAGATTACTACTTGGCGGCAGAAATAGATAAGGTAGTATTTCCCTGGACGGACTCTTTTACAAGAAGCTCTACTGCTATACACTGTTAGAACAGATGATGGCGATGTTTGGAACTATTACGAACTGTAGGTTCAACGTAACCTAAATTATCTTACAATTTTATGTTAGGAATGTGAACTATTCGGCGCCAAGAAAGTGCTGGGTGCCGCAAAAGATGATGTTTTACTAAATAACCGCCTCCACACATTTTAGTTTATGTTTAATTAATTAAAAGTAATTATAATGAATACTTCGTGTAGGTGTGCCGAGATTTTGTTTGCCTTTCGTAATCTTTCAAATCATTTACATATAACGTCTGTATTTGATTAACAACCGTAAATTAAATCCTAATGGTGTCCTTTGTGGGAATGTTGTAAGTTATAACTAATTTTAACATCTATGGATTCAGAGCAGTTAACGTCAGGCCATAACGAATGATATCTCACGAATGGCAGAGAAGCATCCTCATTTTCTTTGAGCCGTTTTTCTCTGATTGGATGAGAATTGAAATGACGTATGCGCCTTGCGCGCTTGATGTCCTATGACGTTTTAATCCGGCAATGTTTACGATACAACAAGTTCTATAATTGAGCGACGCGGGAGAGTTCAACACATCGCAGTCCATCTTTTTAGAATACGACACAAATAACATTCTATATTTGTAAATTTATACCAACATCGACGCCATGTTTCTTTCAATTTTCACTCCTAACACTACTCTTTACGACACACAGTTGTTTGTGTTGACATTTAGTATTAGGTACTTTGTTTCACTCGTGTTGAATATAGATCCTAAGGTACGACAGGCTATGCCGATGACCACATGCATCAATGTTTGTAAATAGAACATCTCGTACTACGAGAACGTTTTGATCTTTTACACTTCAGGTTGTGTCCCATCCAACGCTTATTTTTCTTAGCGGCCCATCACCGAGTGAATGATCACAGTTCAATGTAAGCCGTATTTTAAGTCAGCGTTTCTGACAGCCGGCAGTTTGTTTAGAGATCTGAGGCCATGTGCGGCCGCTAGTGACATCTCTGCATCTACTCAGATGCTTCGCATAGCAGCTTCCAACGTTGTTTACAAACAAATTCATATACCTATGCGCCTTTATTATTCAAACGACGCTTCGTCTGTACATATGCAGTAGTATTATCTTGTCAATACTTCATATTCTTTCGAGGAAATTAGCCTGAGCATGTGAAAAGAAACTGGTTCAGAAGAATCTAACAAGTTTATTTGCTCATTTCATTACCCAGCTGGTTTGGGAAGTGAAAAATCACGCTTATCTCGATGCAAACAAGGGAACGGTGGTCCGTAGCCAGCCATCTGTTCGTTGCGCCCATAAAGATAACGAAAAAGGAACGCATAGCATTCATTTAGTATCAGGCCCTTGGGTCGAGCACTCCTGTGGATTGCGCGCGAAAAACCAACGCCGCCATTTTGCATATTTTCAATGTGCTCCATATTCGAACGCACGGTGCGTAGCTCGTTGTTTGATATTCTCTTTTTTCTAGTTGGTTTATTTATAATCACGTTGTCCTATTTAATCCGTTAGGCTGGTGTGGCTGCGCTTCAATCAGTCTTAGCTCTACCAGTTGCTATTGACGTTGTGTTTTGTAACTTACAAAATATTTATCAAAATGTTTAAAAAGCTACTAGCTAAATTAAAAAAGGTGATGAGTGTTGAGGACTTTTTCAAATTTTTAAAAAAATGTACAATATTTGAATGTATGTTTGTTTGTTACAGATATACCCGGATCCGGAGTCGGAGAAGGCTATTATGGGATCTGTGGTCTACTGCATCCATCATAAAGAAGGATGCCAGTGGTCAGACGAATTACGTAAACTAAAGGTAAGTTTTTATCCCGCTCTATTTTGTTGAATGCAGCATTTTGTATAACATTGTAGGCGTCTACGTTACGTTTGATTATACATGCCTGGTTATGTCTGTTGGCCTATTTTGAGGTGTTTGTTCTTCAAATTAGGCCAATTAAATATACTATCCGGAATTCCTAGACTTTTTAAGGCCTGTTTTCAGGTCGCTTTGTCTTAATTAAATATAATAACTTAAACGTTAAGTAATTACGTCCAAGAATAATTCAGATATCGAATATTTTTTCGTAAAATGTGTGTATTTTTCTTATTTACTCATTTTTGGGAATGAAATAAATTTATCGACAAGTACCTTTTTTTTCTAAACATTCACGACCTTCTGACACACCTCTTCTAGGACAGACCTGCACATTGGACTTTATAGACTGTTGTGTGGCACGTCATAGCCGTTTAAAAACCCTGTGAATAACTCAATCGATCAAAATTCTCTATCTACTTGATGATTCAACAAATGTTATCTCTATATAAATATCATTTTGATCATTTGTACAGCAATAGTTAACACGCCAGTGTTGACTGATTGTTGTTTAGTTTATCATTATCAAAAGGAAGTAAAGCTGTCACATATTTAAAAACTGACAAGAATGTTAATGAGATAATTTTATCTAATTCCGACATGAATAATAAAGTTAATATAAATTTATTTAAAACTCTGCTGGTGTCCGCGACTTGATTTGCGTAGAATAAGCACTTCGTTTGACGGCCTCTGTGGTCGAGTGGCTTGCACACGGTTTTCAAGGTGTCGCCATCTCAGAGGTCCCAGGTTCGATTCCCGGCCGGGTCAGTGCAGAAACTAACTTTTCTATATTATCTCGGGTCTGGGTGTTTGTGGTACCATCGTTGTTTCCAATTTCCATAACACAAGTGCTCTAGCTTATTTATTGTTACTTTGGGTAACTTACTGTACCAATTCTCATAGTTTTATTGGTTTTCCATACAAACTTTCATCCTCTTTAAGCCTATGTCTTTCTCCTAGGTCCCATCTATCTTTATACCCAAATTCATCAAAACTGGTTCAGCGGTTTAGGCGTGAAAACATAATAGACAGACGGACAAAGTTTCGTATTTACAATAATAATTTGGATTTTAACTTCTCCATGGAGCGTTACGTCAACGTCAATGGGTATGAGAGCATTTGCATACTCTGTCCGATCCATATCAGGCCCTGTATTTTCGTAACAGTCGACCGCATTGACAGACATATGATGCGAATGAAACGTCATACTTCGTCTTTTGATTACATTGACTTACAATTATGTATATGGACGTCGGGTCCGCGCTAAAAAGTGTCCGCACTTGTAAGGCGCTAAAATTGTATACAGAGCGCCAAACTCCGCTTTAGTCTTCATTTGTTCTACTGACAGCGCGATACTGCGATGACATTACAATTTAAATTTCGAATAGGTTGACTTGGGACATTTTTTTCGTGGTTTTTGTATTAGACCCGTCGTCCATTTATTTGTAAGTCAATGTTTGATTAGGTCGAGCATTATTACTTATTGTTTCGGACGGTGAACAGTTGACTCCCATTTCCGAATTACGAGAAAGGTCCGAAATGTCACAGGGATCATTTTATCTCTAAGTGTACAAGCAATATTAGTATTATATACTTTTAAACTTTCGCGTTGCATTGTACTAACATTTGGAAACGGGAATAAGCGCGTTTAAATACGAATAGGTATTTTTCACACCTTGTTTCCAGACGTTTCTGCTAAGTTGCACTGGCCGTGGTCACGGGCTGACTGGTGTGTGGTGCTTACATCTCCATCCACTCGCATTATATTTTTCAAACTACCGCCACACACAACAATAATGGCGTCCGTATTCTGTAATTGAACGCATTTATTCCCGTTTCCAAATGTTATTCGTATTTTCTGGGATTCGAGCCAGACTTGGTTAACAAACGACATCCGAAGTGGGTCCAAGTTTTCTAGATTTGTATGGTCTTGGATTCGGAACGTATATGAATCGGATACAATAGGAAACGCACTTATGCTACAATGGCCATAGGTGCATGTGGTGGTTCCTTGTGAATCTCTTCTGCTATATTCTGACTACCTACGCGCTACAGGATTTTTCAATTTGATCTTAGAACGTCTGTCGTGGCTGTCCTCTTCCACTATTGCCTTCTACGCTTAATAGGTATATATCTCCTTCGCCACCCTACTTTTATTAGCTCCATCTACCTAAACCACCTCAACATATCTCTATTTTTGTCATAGCGTCGAAATGAACTGTATCAAATATCTCATATACCAAATATTGTTTGGAACATTCTTAGACAAAGACTCATAAATAAAGCAGTTTAGCTACATTTTTCATCGACTTCAAAACCTGCGACACTGCTCGCATTAGTGCACCAAACACAATTTAAACAGCCTTAAAACAAACTAACCGTAGCAACATTTTGTATGCGCAGGCGCACCTGAACACGTGCAAGCACGACGCGGTTCTGTGCGCGGCGCAGTGTGGCGCCATGATCCCGCGCGTTCTGATGCAAGATCATCTCAGATACACCTGTCCAAGAAGGCGGGCAAACTGCGAACATTGTGGGAAAGAGTTTTCCGGGAGCGCTCTTGAGGTAAGCTGTGAAGAATCTTTCTGGCGAATAGAAGGAATGATCCAAGGGACAAACTTAGATGAACTGAAGTTCAAAATCAGTTATTAAATCCAATACATTTCCAAAACCAATTTGTGTATACTTTTCCTGTTCTAAAATACGGAGGACAGGATATGAAATTTCTTTATAAAAATTAACGTTATATAATCGACAAATACCTGACCTTGAGAATGGTGTATCAAATACTGGTCTTTCCAATAGGACTCTAGAAAGATATCTAGACCGGAATAAATATTTTGAATGTAAATAGCACAGATAGATAACTTGTATCAATGACCTTTAAATTTGCTATGTTGCTCACTTGTTTCATGAAAATCTAATCAGCGCAGTTCCCATATCTTTTCTACGTAAGTTTAGTTTATCGTGGCCTTCCCTATCAAACTCTTGATTGTACGGGAAGGGCACTATAGTCTGTGCAAGCAAACCCTCACAGGGACCTGCTCAGTCAGGTCCTGACCCCAGTTTGGGAGTCCGTTTCAGGTGTAGCCACACATGAAAACGTACCCAACACGAGTCGGTTATTATCTAATCAGAGCAGTGAAGCAATAAGACAAACTTTTCTGGCGTAGTGTGAACTGTTGCACCAGATTTTACGAACCAAGCTGTTACGAACTAAGAGAATACCATTAGCCATTCCTCGATATTTATAAATCAAGTTCAATCGCCGTTTGATGCTTGCTGCGTGACTTTAACTACCAGTTAACATCTTGCACAAATTAGATGCCTATAACATGTAACAGAAGGTTTCTGCAGAATTTCAAATGAACGAAGACACTAATACTGTTTGGGAAGAAACGGACATTAGGAACATAGCCCACGGAGATACGTTGTCTATCTGTGTGTGTTCTACCGTCTTTATAGTGGAGAGTGCCATCCCCACATCTTAGATGCATGGCATTGTAAGACCACGCGAGCATCTCTTTTTCCTTCCTCGAACCTGCAAGAAGTGGAATAATCTTCCTCCTGACGTATTTCCTTTGCGTTATGAGGTTCTTCAATGACATCCCATCAAGTGGCTCGTCTGCTAGTTTGCCTCCTTCTATACATAAAATAATAATAAAACTAGTATGAAAACTTCATAGAAAAGTAGCAATAGGAATTGTTTGTGGGAGCGCCCGCCGAGAGCCGTGTACGGACGCACACATTCACATCCCTCGATGCACTCGCGTTGCATAACCCTGGGCTTCAATTTTACTAATTTTCTTGTACTGACCATTGTAATTACATTGAAAATCCACTGATATCATATTGCAATTATGATGCCGGTGGGATGGCAGTGATAGCATTCATTCATTCAATCATTGTCTCCTTTACTCAACAATTTTATTTTTCAAATTAATTAAGTATAATATTATCGACGTGGCTTCGACTCGACATTGAAAAGCAGAATACCAAAAAATTGCAATGGCTGTTGAATAGTAACTCAATTACGAACCACGGACAAGTTTAGCAGAATACCAAACTTACAAAATCTTGTCATGACACTCTGTCGACACCAGTGGTGCCAGAGTAGAGGGGTCGCGCGGCAACTAAAAATGTGATTGGCGATATTTAGGCTATGTTTGAAATAGGAAATGGAAAATAAAATGTCTGGGGTATTACAAATTTGATTGGGGATTTTGTGGGAAATGAAGTAGTAAAATAACTCATTTGGGGGTGAGAGTATTTCTACGTGGGGTATTGGGGAAATAACAGAGTTCATATACCTCAATTTCCGGCAGCAAGCAGAATTGTAAAATCGTTTTCCTTGATTTTTAGTCATTTTATAGCTTGGGCGAATATCGGCTACTTAACACACATAAATTGATGAAGATGATTTAAAATTAACAGACTTAGGACCCTAGTCGTATCACGCGCCTTTAATTTTTATGCAAATGAGTGTGTCCATACACGGTGCGCTGTGGGCTTGCACACATATAAGTCTTGTCGCTATTTGTACGGAGTTACCATACGTCTTGTCTTATTTATACTATGTTAGAATAAGTATAGAAGAAAATACATCTAAACAAAAGATATAAAAAACAAAGCATTTGAGCTGCTGCTGCCATGATATTTTTATTACTCTACTACACATCGAGTATATAACCAGAAATAGAGACGAAATAAGAACCATCCATCCCTGGCAACTTATCAGGCAAATGGGCCTTATATCACCTTTAAATATCAACTCTCGTTTGCATTGAAATCACAAATTAGAAAGCTGAAATAGTACAGCGCCAACAACTGACCTGTGTGTACGTCTCCGTATATTCCAAAAATATTCTGTATTTATTGTAATAAAGATAATATCTCTAACAATGGGGGGCTGTTCCATTCGGTGGTGTGGGAAAAACAGCAAAACATCTAATTACAAAACAAACGGAATCACATTTCATCGGTAATTAAATATGTAATTCGAATTCGTGCTGGCCAATCGGAGCGCAGTTGTCACCGTAATGATTTGGCAGAATAGTTTTCAAATAAATTAAATGACATTTCATCTATGTTTCTGGTTATATACTCGATGCCTCTACACGACTTCCTAAAAAACTTTTAATAATCCCTTTTCAGGAACACCAAGGAAACTGCGGACACGAGCCTGTGTACTGCGAGAACAAGTGCGGCGCTAAGGTGCAGCGTAGACACACGCAGCAGCACGTGCAACAGCACTGCAGCAAGCGGTTGGTGCCTTGCCGCCATTGCGGACAGCGGTATACTCAGGTGAAAAGACTAGTTGCTATTTTTGTCGGGAGTACATGTTACATATATAAATTTCATGTTGTATGTCCTAATTTAAAAAAGCGGTGGTAGTCTAATTTGAGTTTCTAAGAATTTATGTAAGAGATTTAATGTGAAATTTACCATGAGCTTTTTGGTGAAGGAGAACATGATGATGAATAATAATAATAATAACGCACACATTCAACATAGCCCCGCACTAGGGAAACCCTGTGGCGCGGATGCCATGGACACAAACATAGACAACCACAAATTACACCCAAACTCACGGGAGAAATAAATGTTGGCCATACAAATATTTCTCCCGGCCCGGGAATCCAATCTGGGACCTCTGCGTGGAAGTCATGGTAATCGTTCGGCCACAGAGTCAGTAAAGCGGCGAAGAAGGTTTACAACCCTCAGAAAATGTGAGAAGCCTCAAATAACAAACAACAAAAAAAAAATCTATATTTAATTAAATGATAAAGCCAATCTGAGATGATGTGTACCGTCTCTATAAACACGGCTCTGGCAGAATACCAGCGTCGTGGTAAACCGCGGCATGCTGAGCCAGCGCCTTTTCACTGCTATGACTTCCAAAACCATTTACTTTAATTAGTTAAGTGGCTCAATATAATAATAATTGTGGTGCTACTTTTAGTGGATCCTGTGTAAACAAGTTGTCATGGAAGTGAATAAAGTTTTTATCTATCTGTCTAACCGGCATTGAGCAAGAGTCGCAAAATAAGTAGTTGAGAAACAAGATACACTTATGATAAAAACAATGAATTCTGTTAAGTCAGATTTACAATCGGCGGAGAAAATGAACATATGACTTAAATTAGTTTAATTCCAAACAGGACACGGTGGCAGCGCACGGCGCGACCTGCGCACGGGCACCCGTCCCCTGCCCGCAGCGCTGCGCAGTTACAGCTGTGCCGCGGGACGAGCTCGACTCGCATCTGCGCGACCACTGCGCCGCGGCCGGTGTGGCTTGCGCCTTCAGGGACGCCGGGTGCAGGTTTAAGGTATGTCGTTCAACGTACCACTTCTTCCTGGTTGTTACAACTTGATTTTTAGGGTGCTGTATTCTCAAACGTTGTCGGGTTAGTTGTACATTAGATTATTCTAAAAGACAGATATTAAATAACTAGCTACTAGTCTTTAAGATTATCATTTACTAAGTTTAAAACTTACATTAAAAGAATTTTATTTGAAAACTCATATTACACAACTGAAGATTACCTACATGTTAGAAAGAGACGTTTCCCAACTACAGTTTCTAGCTCGTTTTTCTCAGGGAAGTCCGTATAGTGAATGAGCAGTATTTTTTTAATAACATCAAGTGACGGGACGAGCAAGTCGTGCGCCTGATGGTAAGCTATAAGCCTGCCCATAACATTTGCAGTGCCACTCAGAGCTTTAAATCGCAAAGATCTAACTGTGTCACATTGAGACATAAGTTAAGAAGTCCTATGTACCTGTAATCTAACCAGCACCCTTACCCTTCAAAACCGGAACGCAGTCATGTTGACATTACTGCTTGGCGGCAGACATAGGTAAGATGGCAGTACTACCATGAACGAGGTTTTTCACAACCTTCTTCCTTACCAGTAGCTTAAAAAATTACGTTTTCAAGCATTGACTTACAAATAAATGAACGACGGGTCTAATAAAAAAACCACAAAAAAATGTCCCAAGTCAATCTATTTAAACGTAGTGACATGTAAAGGAATATGAAAAAGCTAAAACGTTGAATTTAAATTGTAATGTCATCGCAGTACTGTCTAATTTTGCTTGCTTCGCTGTCAGTCGAACAAACGAAGACTAAAGCGTGAATGACGCTCTGTATACGATTTTAACGCCCTATAAGTTCGGACACTTTTTAGCGCGGACCCGACGTCCATATAATTGTAAGACAATGTTTTCAAGTATAAATTAATTTTACCTATGGAGTAAATGATTTTTTGATTTGATGAACATTTAATCTAATACAAAGTTAACAACTGCCTCCACATTGTACATTAGTTTGGTTTTTATACATCATTTGCAAGTCGAAACTTCGCCAGTGACCGAATCTAGTTATAAAAAACATTCATGAATGTATCGTGTTACTATGTCATAAAAAATTTACCACAGTATTTACACCAGCACGGCGAAGTCGTAAACCCAAAATCCGTAGCTGCAACACGGTTAAAGACGATTTGAAGTAGTTCAATAATATTAATGTAGGTCGCTTGGTCGCAATTTATTTATGGGACCAATTCCATTATGATAACTTTAATGCTCACGCCTTAATTTGGGTTTGATCTTATGGTTGCACCATTTGGTATGGCTATAAAATTGCGCAAACCTGTTACGAAGAAACTTACTAAATTAGGAACATACCTTTTTTATTAATAATCTCAGCACAGCGAACTAAAAAAACC
The DNA here is from genome assembly GCF_003589595.1 of Hyposmocoma kahamanoa. NCBI lineage: Eukaryota > Metazoa > Arthropoda > Insecta > Lepidoptera > Cosmopterigidae > Hyposmocoma > Hyposmocoma kahamanoa. The sequence continues at coordinate 1,929,678 of NW_020654810.1, read as the reverse complement.
GACCTCAAAAGTCTACGTTATTATTACGTCTATTTGCTAAGTTTTATTGAAATATCCTTAAATTCGCCACTATACAGGACTTCACACTGAGGATAATAAAAATCGGTTCTCACTACTCAAAGAATATTGCGAGAAAAACGCCTTGAATTGGAGAAATAGCAAAATCAACCATTAAAATAATTGCTCCTTAAGAAAATTCAGGCGTTATTTATAAAAATGAATTTTCATGCGTGAACAGCTACCCTTAGAGGTGGATGATTTCTACTTTTTCCACTATGGAAGTACCCCCTTTCTAACAAAAAAGAATCATGAAAATCGGTTCACAAATACCGGAGTTATTGCGTAACATACATACAAAAAAAACAGTCGAATTGAGAACCTCCTCCTTTTTTGAAGTCGGTTAAAAAATAAAAGCGCAATTGACCTCCATCACACCTGATGGACAGTGACGATGAGGGCTACGACGGGGTTTGTAGCATCGGAACCAAATCCGAGTATCATGTGATACCGGGACTGGTTGCTTTGTCAAAAATAATTAAATTCGATTTGCATCCAGTCGGAGCATGCATGCACACCCAAATAATTACTCTCGCCTTCATTTTCAACATGTATGGAAAGACGATATATGTATAGATTCCACAAAGATATGATTCAAAGTGTATTGCATAGCTTTCAAGTTTATTTGAAAACATGTATGGCGGGTGCCATGGACATACACTTAAACCACCACAAATAACACCAAATTCACGAGAGCAATAAATGTAGGCCATATAAATATTTCTCCCGGCCCGGGAATCCAATCTGGGACATCTGCGTGGCAGTCATGGTAACCGTTCGGCCACAGAGTCAGTTAAGCGGCGAAGAAGGTTTACAACCCTCAGAAAATGTGAGATGTCTCAACCTCAAACAACAAACAATAAAAATAATATACATAATCTTTATTTAATTAAATGATAAAGCCAATCTGAGATTATGAGTACCGTCTCTTTAAACACGGTTCTGACAGAAATCGGCGGAGAAAACGAAAATATGACTTAAATCCGAACGAACGAACGAACCCGGGGCTTTTGCGTGCCAGTCCAGTAGAAAAGAAATCTATCTATCTCTAACAACTAAAATAACCTTAATGATAAAAATTGGAACCAAATTATAACTAAAAGCTCTATTTCTTTTATAGGGAACAAGACCAGCTTTAGAAAGACACACAGAAGAATCCTGCCAACAACACCTCGCCCTCGTCTCAGCCCTCGCATCCCGCCAGGCCAGGCAACTGGAATCCCTCCGAGCTGCTGTAGCCAGGCTCTCGGTCAACTGCTCAGGAGTCCTTGTCTGGAGGATCACGGACTGGGCTGCGAAAATGGCTGAGGCAAAATGCAAGGATGGAGTCGAGCTAATTTCTCCAGCGTTTTATACCAGCCAGTATGGATATAAGTTGCAGGTAAGCTTTTGGATTTTATTTCTGATAATATTGAAATAACGAACTCTATAGTTGGGACGTTCTATATCTCTATTAAGTTACATAGTCTTATCATATCGGTCTTATCCTATTTTTTTGCATTATACAGAAGGAAATTTAGGGTCTTTTATCAAGCGCTATTTTATTCAATCATTTTGTAAGCAAAGCAATTTATTAAATACTGCGAAACAAAATTCTTAAACATATTTATCTACTACCTCTATGTATATCTAATTATTACGTTTTTTTTGCTCGTCATATGCACTACTTATTATGTTAATTTTTTTTACTTACTATGTTTCAAAGATTTGCACTATAAAGAACTTAAAAAAAACGGAGCATCCGTAGAAAAAAGAAATGGAGGAATTTCGTAATTAGTTTTTTACACACTGAAGATTTGGCTTCGTCTTAATAAAATGAAAAGTTGAAGAAAAATTGGATCTAAGATTTGGCAGTATGGATAGATGCCTTAGCCTGTCCCGGAGGACGAAAAATTTTGCTACTATAGTTTTTACACAAATTATTTTTTACAGTTTTTTAATATTTGTTACCAGTTTAATGCTGATGGCTCATACTTAATGTTCAATAAATAGAGAAGAAGTTTCGTTTCATTGTTATATTTGGGAACTTTGAATGTAGGATCCTTAGAATAATAACGCATAGAAACCTATCCCGCATACGCTAAGTGAGGCAAATTGAAGCGCTCCCAAAGGGCCTACTCGAGCGGGCGGGCCTTCAGTGCTCAAGGTCAACTTGCACCGCGAACAGCTCCAGAATTCTAGCTAAAAATGACGAAATGTGCGGTAAATGAGTGTAATAATACGTCAGACAAACATAAAATAGATACTAATATCACATTCCACAAGGAAGTAACGCGTTTCAACTTGTATTTTTATATAAATATTCACTAAAACCGAAAATTAACCTACTACTAAAACTAGCCTACATGAATTTGATTTTTGCCTCACTTGCAGTTCGTTTGATATGAAACTATCATTCTATGTGTTATTATCTAAGATTTTACCTATAAAATTATCTGTATCTATCCGTGTTAACTTCTAGAAATGTAGGTTAAAGCAATAAGGCCAATGTAAAGTTTGAAAAAAAAAGCAGTTACTTTCACGAAAATACCACATAAATGATAATTTTCTCCTTTCTGTTAGTCAACAATGCGTAAAGGTTATTTTGACTGAACGTATAATGGAATGACTAAGTGCCGTGTTCGAATTAGCATCGCTTACTCAGCAACAGGGACATGTGCTTTGACGGCCCATTTGTTCATGTTCATATGTGCTAACAGAGGTTTTGAACTTTGTTAAGTGTAAAATTAGATTGAAGATACGATGACCCAAGATCTGAAACAAAGATATGAGACACATGTTTATTGCTCATCGATATATTATCATATTGTGTAATTCTTGGAGATAATAATATACTGGGTGCTAAAATAAAAAGTCTACAATGGATTAATATTTTTTAAACTTTTGAAATGCCTGCAACTTAACTGTGTGTCAAGTTTTGTTATGGTATCTACCGATTAGTGATTCACACGAAAATAACATCAACATTAACCTTCCAGGCATCACTCTTCCTCAACGGCAATGGGGCAGGCGAAGCAACCCACATGTCAGTCTACATCAAGATTTTACCAGGAGAATATGATGCTCTACTCCGTTGGCCATTTGCCCATACAGTCTCCTTCACCCTCTTTGACCAGAGTTCAAGCCCAGACCGAGCCTGCAATATTGTGGAAAGCTTCGTCCCTGATCCTACATGGAAGAATTTTCAAAGACCTTCAAAGGAACCTGATGCGTTAGGTTTCGGATTCCCGAGATTCGTCTCCCATGAAATGCTGAAGAAAAGGAATTTTGTTAAAGATGATGTCATGTTTCTAAGGGTTAAGGTGGATCCTAGCAAGATCGTTGCTGTGTAAAGAACTGATTTTACTTTTATGTTAAATTAAGGTGTTATTTAAGGCAAACATAGTTTTTACGCACAAATATTAATTAAAAACTACAAGTCATTGTTATTTAGTGCTAAGTAACTTAAAAGTCATAGGTTTTAATGTAAATATTTATAGATAAGCTTTAGTGTTATTGAAATTAGTTATATAATTGTACAGTTATTAGTTTAAGTGCGCATACGCTGCATTGTTATCCTTTCACTGAAGATCTCTTGAGTTTCATTGCCGGCAGACGTAAGTAACAAACTAAGCACTGTTTCAAAGGATAGACCGTAATAATTCAAGAGGTAATAGGTTTTGAAATCCGCCATTTTGCAACGTTGAGTGATTATTCAAAATGGTGGCGGTTAAATCCTATTATTAATTAAAATGGCAAAAAGTCTTGCGCATCATGTGCCATATTGATTAGAAAATAATGGAAATTACACACATTTTTATAGGTAATCTGCAAAAATAGTGTGTGGATACAGGTTTACGTTCAGGAGCGTTTTTGTTGGCCTTAAATTACAAAGGCTTTTTGAAAAGTGCTAAGAACCCTAGAGTTTCAATGAGTAATAGCTTTGAGACATGTTTGGCTTTGTTATATCGGCAGATCTTTGTATATATTTCTGTTTTTTTTTTACAAAAAGTTTTTTTTTTGTTGAAATCTTAATATTTATTGTAAATAGACAAGTGATCTGTCAAAGAACAAAATGTAAATAATTAAAAGGAAATACTAATAAAAAGTCTTTCATAATGTCTGTGTGTTTAAAAGCTGGAGTTAGACCAAAGTTTGAATACTTTGCTAAATAAAAATAAAAAAAATAAAAAAAATATGTACATTTCTTACAGCAAAGTATGTAATCAACGTAATGAATAACGCAGCTAAAGCTGTTTAATGTAATCTGCTCTTTAATATGTTAAGTATATATACCTACGGTCTTATTATATCTTGTACCTATGTGTTAAAGCCATATTTTACATTCAACTGTTTTTTACTGGCATATTTAATTCTTTGTCTTTTTGATGGGCTTTCTAATCTTGTGCAAATTGTGTTTCAATTTACAAATTGTTCTTTTTGAGTGGGTTTTTGTAGGTACTCTGACCTGCGTGTGCGTCTTATAAAACATTTTCCGGTCAATTAAGAGGCTAGGTCGATAGATTTTGAAATCTTCACAAGTTCCGTTTTATCATTATTTATACATTGAAAATATTACGGTTGGCGTAATTTTATACTTAAATGAAGATCTGTCAAATTTTTGTATTTAATAAGTAAATGTAAGGAAACACATCGTTCTGTATTTTCAGTGCGAAAATTAATATCTTTGTAAAGTTACATTTCCATACACAAAAAACGCATTTATAATTCTGTGTAAACATCATGTGTTTAGTACATAATTAACTTAGTTTTTTAATTTCTCGAAAAAAGAACATCGACTTACTGCGATTATCTAGCTTACTTAGCTTTAAAAGTCTCCGGACATAATTTGTTAACATCCTGTATATTCTGATCACACAAAAAAATTTTTGTGATCGACATTACTTTGATATTTTTGCTTAACACACGTGATCAATGCTCTGAATTAATATTTGTGTATTTATAAATATTAGTAGGTAATACGATTTGTAGTAGAATTCTATAGGGTGACAAGAAATTAAGGAAACTTTTTTCGTAGATTCTATACTTAATTACAAGTTTCAAACTTTATTTTTTTCATTAACTATGGTCGTGTTACTGTAGGTACATCATAAAATAATTACCTTAAATGTACTATTTGGAATCGGGTGTGCTTTTTGAAATTTTCTTGTTATAATTTACTTTTATTACCTAACTTAGATCTCTATACCGCGTGCTTTTTTATAATCTCAAACCGAAATATTACATTCCAGTTGTAACATTTATTAGTAGAATAAGAAAAAGCAGGCCTAACGAAATTCTATGTTTCGCCTTAAAATGAGATCTCTTTTGTGTAAATCTGTCACAAAACACCTTTTTAGTAATTATTGCTTTGATGAAATAATTATTTTTACAATTTTTACTACAAGCCCCTTTACTATGAATCTTTTTCGCTTTTTGCGTAAAGAAAACAATTACTTAAATACTTATATTCTATAATACGTATCTTCAAATTAGAATCCTTATAGAAGCACCATTGTGGCGCTGCCTGCCTGTTTTTTTTTTCCTGTTATCTTACCGCCTATATCCACTCCGACTAGAATAAAAAGTATTTTTCATAATCACGATAAACCTATTCTCACAACTTTAAAAAAAATAAATTTAGGCAATTACTTAATTTTAAAGTAACACCTAGGCATTGACAAGTCTAGTTTTTAATTAGTACCTTACCTGTAACAGAAATGAGACTAACAAAGTAGACTAAATCAGTCGTAAGTTAAAGTCTGTTTACACGAGCTAAGTAGTAAGCGATGTACATTGTTTGGTGAGTTTGACAAGTTCAAAGTTGGTGCAACTTATCTAACAGGTTAAGGAACTTCTAACTTACAACTTGTGTAAACAGGTCGTTAGGTTAAGCATTAAGTATTAAGTTGACTATGTACATGATTTAAAAACTAAGGAGAAAATATACCTTTTTATAATGATAACATCTGACTTTCACTTGAATTAAGGTCTGTTAAGAGTCTATACTACCTCAAATGGCTTTGGTCCCGCATAACAGTTAAAGCTTTGTAATGAATCTCTTTGGAAAAAAAAAATATAGTAAAATTGAGTTAAAATTGCGGTGTGAAAACACGATGCCTAAAAATGTTCACGATAGAAAAAAAAACACTAAATTTACATCGAAACTTTACAAGACTAACTAACCACCGGTTAAAAAAACCGACCTCAAAAGTCATTCATCCCCTAGTTTGCCACCCTTAGAGGTTGAAAATTTTCTTGAAATTTAAATGGGACCACATCTGAGGTACCTTCTTTCCAACAAAAATAGAATCATCAAAATTGGTTCACAAACGGCGGTGTTATCGCGTAACATACATACAAAAAAAACATACAGACGAATTGAGAACCTCCTTTTTTTGAAGTCGGTTAAAAACCGCATTACATTTACCAATTATTTTTTTATATCAACTGTACTAAATAGAACATGTATACTTTACGACATATTACACTTTTCAAATGGTTTAAATATCTTTTGTAAAAAAAAAATTTTGAAATAAAGCCAGCGTCCCAACCGTTGGACCCGAGCAAAATGAACCGTATTAGTACGGGAAAAGTTTACATTCGAGCTTACGACGATCGACTCTTTAGATATAAGTGTTATTCCTTACCGCTGTGGATAGCGAACCTCCGAACACCCCGCAAGTCACTGACGAGTTGACATAATAATAATAAATGATAATTTTTTTTTGATACCAAATGACCGAGTGTACCTTTTGTTAAGCCACGCCATTGCAGTTGACAACTTTCATATTTCCCCGTTCTTTCACCAGCACTCTTAGTGCGTTTGTGCACTGCATCCAATTCGTATTCGTATACGTAGGGGGCAAACGCTCAACCCTTCAAAACCGGAACGCAGTAATGGTAACATTACTGCTTGGCGGCAGAAATAGGTAAGGTCACGTCTCTGTAACTATTACTAGCTTTACAGCTACTAAAAATAAATAATGGCTTTTGCTACACACAGCGGTAGCGATAATCCCCTTAGTTGTGGAAACAGTGGGAATACCACGTACCCATTCGGATTTCTTTCGTTATCCACAGTTGCGAATAACGCCTGAATAGGCCTTTAAACCCTATTCGGTTTACAAAAACCACTTTTCCTTTAGTATAATAATAACGTGACAGGCAATCACATCATTTACCTGATCTTAAACTAGAGAATTTCGTATACAAGGAGTACCAGTGTCCTGATTTTGCAGATTCCTACTCATCGAGTATATAACCAATAATCTCAGTACAGAGTACTAAACAAACCGACCTCAAAAGTACGTGGAATTACGTCTATTTGCTCAGTTTTATTGAAATATCCCCAAGTTCGCCACTATACAGGACTTGACGCTGGAGATAATAAACTCAAAGTATATTGAGAGAAAAACGTCTTGAATGGAAGAAATAGCAAAATCAATCATTAAAGTAATTGCTCCTAAATTAAAGTTAGGCGCTATTTATAAAAGTGAATCTTCATGCGTGAACAGCCATCCTTCGAGGTGGATGATTTTCTTCAAAATGAAATGGGACCACTATGGAAGTACCCCCTTTCCAACAAAAAAAGAATCATGAAAATCGGTTCACATATACCGGAGTTATCGCGTAACATACATACAAAAAAAAGAACATACAGTCGAATTGAGACTCTTCCGTTCCATGTGATTCCGTTTGTTTTGTAATTAGATGTTTTGCCGTTTTTCCTACACCACCGAATAGAACAGCGCGGCATTGTTACAGATATTATCTGTATTACAATAAATACAGAATATTTTTTGGAATATACGGAGACGTACGCACAGGTCAGTAGTTGGCCTGTCTATATTTCAGTGCAAACGAGAGTTGATATTTATAAAAGCTGTATCGCTAATGTGTTACTAGGAACATATGGCCCTTATTTCGTCTCTATTTCTGGTTATATACTCGATGTATCTTTCTAATTTGTGAGTTAAAACAACTATTGTTCCGATTAGAAATGTCAAATGTTTCCGATCGGCAGAGGCAATCAAAATCAAGCTGCAGAGCTATGGAATTAGGATTTTTATTAGAAATATACTATTTACAATTATTAGAAAATTGTAAATTGTATAATTTACTATAAGTCAATAGTGTAACGTATGTATTAATATAGCTGCGCTCTTCGAGGGCGTGCAATCTTCTTTTTCGTTGCACACGGAGCTGTCGTGGTCATCACGGAGTACTTACGTTTGTTAGGGGCTGATGTGGCTCGCCTAACAGTATCTCGCCATGTCTCTCTGTTAGTGGACTCCCTCGGGTCTGGGTGGTTGTGGTACAGTCGTCGTTTCCAATTTCCATAACATAAATGTTATGTTACTTAATTTGGGATCGAAATAACGTACCTATGTTATGTTGTCTAATTATTTCTTTATTGAATTGCGTTCTCCAGCAAATACTGAGTTAGTGACCCTTTGGTTAACGCAGATGGCGCCACACGACATGCATATCTTTAAACTTGTAGTGCCCCTTTTATTGTGAACTATTTTTATGTTTTATTTTTTTGTTCTGTTGGTGTTTTATTTTGTAATTATCTATTTACTTATATTTTACATTTGTTTACTTCGTTTTATCTTTTGTGACGTCATCATTTGTGATAGTCAAATGAAATGTAGTATAGTTTCTTTTTTATTCTACTTTCTAATACAAATCATCATTAACCCAATTATACGTTCCACTGCTGGGCACAAGTCCCTTCTCAAGCGAGGGCAAAGAAGTAGTCATTTCAAGAAGTGTTCTTTTGTAGAAGTAGCATATAAAGAAATGGTCATTTGTAGAAATAATTATTTGAAGATGTTGTTATTTCTCATTGTGGTCCTAAATCGCCGAAATGATTAATTTATGTTATTAAGTTATTAACATGTGACAGACTTTCCCAAAAAATATTTTTCGAACTTCGCCCCTTTATTTTTTATTTAACTGCCTCCGTGGCCGAACGGTTACCATGCCGGACTGCCACGCAGAGGTCCCAGGTTCGATTCCCGGGCCGGGAGAAATATTTGTATGGCCTACATTTATTTCTCTCGTGAGTTTGGGTGTAATTTGTGGTTGTCTATGTGTGTGTCCATGGCACCCGCGACACAGGGTTTTCCTAGTGCGGGGCTATGTTGAGTGTGAACGTTATTTATTTATTTATTTATTTATTATTGAGGGTAAGATATGACCTAACCTAAAACCTATTTAGATAAATAGAGACCTGATTGATAGTACGTCTCTGGTGATAGGAGATAATGTGCTAAGTAATTATTGGCCTACTTTGTAACAAATTTACGTTATGCAATAACTTATTTATTTAATTAATACGAACTTTATTATCACGATATTCTATCATGATTTCTCTATTAAGCTTCAAAGTCTTGCTTAGGTATCAAAATAGGCATCTCATCAAGTGCTATGTGTTTCTTTATTACTGGTTTAGGGCTCATTATTATTACTCGATTAGTTGATACCAATAGCTTCAGACATAGAAGGCGCAGAGAGCTTACTAAGTCACGATCTTTGACTTTTCTTCTTTATAAGAGAAGATTGCAATCTTTTTGTGAAATTACTCCACTAGTTTCTTATAGATGATTATTAATGTATAAATAGAACAGTAAGAAAAATTGCTTCGACCAGGCCGCATTCGAATCAGCATACCAGGCCGACGCTCTCCCAACAGAGGTACGGAACGAACCAGGATTTTTTTTTATGTGCTTGTTGCAAGCTTATTTTTGGTTTTGTAACGACTTTTTTGCCGTAACGCCTTCTGTGAGAAACGAATGATTTAATTATGTTCAAAATTAAATTAAAAACTAATAAGTACTAACCCTAATAGAACATGATACCTACGTAAAAAAATGTTATCCTTTGTATAATAAAGCCAGACGTGGTTAAAAGGGTTTCTATCGCAGGAGTCCTATTTTTTTTTATAATACTAAGTGACAGGACGAACAAGTTGTCCGTCTGACGGTAAGCGACACGTCTATCCATAACAGTTGCAGTGCCACTAAGAGCTTTAAATCGCAAAGATCTTAGGGACACTGCGACTGCGTCCGTCACCCTGAGACATAACGTGATAAGTCCCATGTGCCTGTAACTTCACCAGCACTCTTACCCGGAACGCAGTAATGCTTACATATTAATAACATAAATTAATAACCGATTTTATCCGCATTGTATTTAGCCTCGCATGAGAGCAGACCTGGTCCAGCAGTGGAACGTATAAATGGGTTAATTATGATGATGATTTGTATTAGAAAGTACAAGAATAAAACACTACATTTGACTATTACAAATGATGACGTCACAAAAGATAAAACGAAACAAAGAAAACATTAAAAACGTATAATATAAATAAATAAGTTATTACAAAACAAACCGGAACGCAGTAATACTTACATTACTACATGGCGGCAGAAATAATCTCCTGTAAAGTTGTCATAATGCACATGTGATCTTATTACACTAACAAGAAGGGTACGAATTCAGCGTCACTATGGGGTATCAAACCATACAAATTAACATAAGATGGCAACACTTGTACAAAAAATAAATTGCAAAACTATTTAAACAATATTTTAGGAATGTTGAAATTAAAATTTATTTACAGTTTCATTATGAAAACTGGTGAAAACATTTAACTGTCGTTGAAAAGTTATCTTTTCAAATCGAAGATTTCTCAGTGACATTCTTTTTGATTTGTTAGTTTGCAATCAATTGTACGTATAGAAGGCACTTTTTGAATTAATTCTAGATACTACAATTAGTTTTGACTTTTTATTTGAAATATTAAAAGTAACTGACTTTGCTCCTTTGCGATTTTATATGTTATTGATCAGCGTTAAGAATCAATACAAGCGTCGGAATAAAAGGAGTTACGAGTGCGACATTTCTTTGTATGACATTAGGTATTTGTACTAGTATAGCATTATATTATTTATGTGTCACGAAAGGCGAGAATACAATCTGGATTTTAACTTGAGACAACCACGATTACGATCTGTTATATGGAGATTAGCAATCCCCTTGTATTGGTACAGTCAAGAGCACATCCAGCTTGACACTTTGTACTTTGGACCGTTCTTATCGTAAGCGGCATAGAGTTGGTTATAAGTCTTAAGTATCAAGCTTCATGTGCTCTTGACACTACATTGTTGTACATATTATAAGATAATAGAAAAATAAAATCAACAAAATGTAGTTACTTTAAATTAAATTTTATTTTGTTAAAGATAATAAATAACTTTGTACTGAAACATAACATTGTTCTGGCGTTACGCAAGAATATCTGCCAAACACTAAGGGTCGTATTCTAGAACTCTACTCAATGCTCAAGTCAGGATTTGAGTATGGTTTAAAGCACTCGAAATCATACTCAAGTCCCTGCCATTAGGGTCGTATTTCCAGTGCAATCCTGACTTGAGCATTGAGTAGAGTTCTAGAATACGACCCTAAGGCTTCGTGGGACAGTGACGTCAATAAGCTCGTATCCAACTTCAAGTTAACATCAGAGGTGCACACTGTAAGTTTTGCC
>NW_020654810.1:1904068-1918078 GCF_003589595.1 Hyposmocoma kahamanoa | reverse complement strand
TCATTTTTTTTTATAATACCAAGTGACTGGACGAACAAGTTGTGCACCTGGTGGTTAGTGACACTCCTATTCATAACAGTTACAGTGCCACTAAGAACTTTAAGTCACAAAGATCTGAGGGGCACTGCCACTGCATCAATCACTCTAAGACATAAGTTGACAAATCCTATGTGCCTGTAATTTCACCAGCAACCTTACCCTTCAAAACTGGGATGCAGTAATGCTCATAATACTGCTTTGCGGTAGAAATAGACAAGGTGGCAGTCTGGGCAAACTCTTTCACAAGGAACTCTACTGTTAAAAGTTCTTTGTGTGTTCTGTTCTACATTTAGGCAATCCACTAGAGTTAATTTTGATGCTCTGGTACTTGAACAGTACTGTACAGAGAAGCGACCAATTTGAGACCATTTTTAATTGGTGAAATTGTATAGCACATTTTTATTATTGAGAGGGCACCGAGCTTCTCACGTTAATTTTCTTTTTGTATTTTATAGCCTGTGTATGTGCGCATGAGGCACGTTTTTAAAGCCATGTGTAAACCCAAGCAACATAACCTCCACATCTGATGGTCGTAGCAGGACTAAAGCGGACAGGGGGAATTGTGGTAGCTCAGGCTAGTATGAGTGCGGTGCTGAGTGCGAATTTAGGTATTTACTTTGTTTTATTAAAACAGATACACATTTTGAAAATGTACAGTGTACACGTTATAGAAAACATGTACCTTTGTTATTATCAAAAAATGATGATCTTCCGTGAAGTATATATGCTTCTAGTTTATTTCGTTTTTTAAAGATGACTTCAGATTGTTTTTTCTATTGAGGACACTACAAGTAATCGTATTTGTAAAGTGTGAACCTTTAAATATCTTACATTAATTTCATAACTAAAGCTTTGGTAATAATGATACAGCAAGGGATCAAACAACCGCAATTATTTTGCAATTATGCAACATTGCCTTGTGCAATCTTAGGTATAACTATTGTAGTCAACTGGTTTTTATAGTACACTTCTTCTTCTTTTAAATGCTATGGCTCCATCGAAACAACCAATGATTTCGCCAATGTCAAGTAGAAATGACTGTGTGGTACGTCCACTTTATAGATTGTAAATTCTTTCACTGCAATGGTAAGCATTATAGTGTATGCCATCAATACGATAAGAAGAAGTAGAGTATGTGTGCTGCTATTGCTGCAAGTGCGTTTTTAGATACATATTTTCAAAACAGACATATTGGTTAAAACATAGTTTAGTTACCAGGTAGAAGTTATAAAAAATTTTGATAAATAAATTTTCTTTTTCTTTCAACATTTGCATTTGGCTTTTGGGCTTCAGTTGCCTGTCGGTAGGACACACTGACTCTGAGGATTGTTTGTTTACAAATTATGTCGGAGGTTATGATAAGTACCGGCTAAAATACTTAAAAACCTTCACGATAATGTTAATTTCTTCTCATATACGTACTAATAAATTTTACGTAGATAAAGAAATACTGGCCTGGATCGCTTTTCTTCTTCCTTTATGTTTTCTAACACATCGATTTCCATCCAGTCTGGAGGCACAATTCGGCACTTTTGCTTTTGTTTCAACATCACAGCTAACCATAACGGCACGTTCAATGGTAAACCAGCACGAAAAGGTCCAAATTCACCGCAAATTAAGTAAATTTTGTCATAAGAAAAATTAGGTATGATGCTAATTATTTTGTTCTCAGCTATGTACTCTATTTCGCAAGGATCCATCTTGATTGTTAATTTAATCTAATGTTTGTGGTCCCCTGAAAGTTTTTAACACATATTTTAGAATAATAACGTTTAAAAATTATTATAATACTGTACAATGATTAACTTTGTTTTGATATACAGTGTCAATGTCAAAAAATGCGCGGGAAAACGGGAATTAACGGGAGTGAAATCGGCGCCATCTATGTTTTCAACAGCACACTACAAGCCTAAGCCTCCTACAGTCTCTATTTCTTGTACTACATGAACTCTGTAGTTCGCCTATGTTTCGTAGGATGGCGCTACTATTAACTTTTTCATAAAATTTAGTTAAAATTTTGAACAGAGTTGCACAAAGGCAAAACTTTGTTTCTTGAATTATTATTTGACATCGGTAGAACGTGAAACCTATTAATATTAACAATAAACTATAGCATTTAAGAAACAAAGTCAACATAATAAACTAAGTATCGTCAGGGTCGATGCAAATCGCTTTGGCAAAGTGCAAACTCCTAATTACTGGCAGTAAATTAGGGTGGCCGGTTGACAATGTCTCAGACGGTTGATATTTATGGAGGCCCCGTCGACGCCCGACGGGGTCCGCACTTGCCTCCCTCCGCCAACGTCTGTCAGAAGCTAAAGTTTATGTCCGTCGTTTCACTTGCAGATTATTTGAGATAGTTATTGGAAATGTGGAGGGAATTTGAAACTTTTTATTATTTAAGTTATTATTAAAAATAGCTTCTTTCCCTTAAGTTTAATCCTATGCATACGTCAAGTAATACCTAGGTATAACAATATCTATTTACTTACACTTTTTTAGTATTCTTGTCTTAAATTATTAAGGACATAAAATTGGTTTTCAAATCGATATTTACATAAAAGTTTGTTGACCAACAAGCACGTCTACGCTACGGTGAAGAGGTATTACCTAATACCTATTAAAAAGATCAAAAACTAACTAGCAACAAGCTAATTACGTAATTAAACACTTAAAAAAATAATTAAGCTAGGTTAGTCTTATCTAGGAAAAATATCAAATTTAGTAACGAGCATGTGGCATGGAATTTTTTATATACATTAAGATAACTTAGTAACACCTTATTGCACGATCCCCGGTATATTTTTAAATTTGCAATATAGTTGCAGAATAATATTAATGACAGAAAAATGAAAAACAACGATTTTATATGTGTATGCATCTTTATACAATACACATTGCAAATTAGTAAAAAATCCTTTTCTCATTTGCATTATTTTGTAAAAATATCTACGCGCTCGTGTCTAACAACACCTACATTTAATTTATCGCAGAGACCTTGCTCCAGGAAATTCTACGTCGTCAAACTCACCACGGAAATTCCGAAGATTCGAAATTACAGCAGAAAAACAAAGAAAAAGACGACGTGAGAGATTTATAAAAGTAGGTAACCTCTCTAGCGCAAAGCAAATAAATAACAAAACTGTCTGCACGAGCGAAAAACACATTGTCTCCTCACGGACATCTTTCTCCTTAAATCTGCATACAAATTCGTGAGATCGCGCGCAAATTCACCGAGTCATTTAAAACCCATTCCGTTTCTGGCGAAAACGCCGTTTTTTGCCCATAAATATGTCTCCGAGTGACGTCTGACATCGTGCCGCGACATCTAGCGCCGCAGGGAGGCGATTTGCACGCCGCTCACGACACCACGGTATAGATGGAGCCACACGTCGCTCAAATTGCAGACATTCGGATTCTTTTTTAATTCTTTCTCTTCGTTCGTATTGAAATTACTGATAACGTATTTCACAATTTCCATTTTCCACCTAATTCCTTCATATGTACTCAACTTAGGACAAGTTTTAGGGTTTATTATGACTGAGATTTATATACAGCAAACTTGAGTTTTTATGGAGCTCTTAGGTCTTCCGATCGTACGAGTGTTTGTGTACTATGGTCGAGTCGTATTACAGTAATTTTCAGGTAAGTTTTTTGTACTCAATTTTGGTGACAATTTTTATTATTTAATTACTCGAACATATCATCGTGAATTATCAAAGAATATTTTAGGTTACTACTCTCGAATATTAAACTATACTTTATGATGATATTCTATAAATATTTAAATAAAAAGAAATTGCTACCAAAATCGAGTACAAAAAACTTATCTGAAAATTACTGATTAATTCCGAATTCGAGAGATCACGGTCCGAAATATCACAGTAGTCATTTTATCTCTAGGTATACAAGCGATATTCGTAATTTCTTGGATTCGAATTGGATTTAGTCATAGATGTATATCTAGTTGTCTGTTTGTGGACTTGTGTACAAACGACATCAGGGGGTCTACTCCCGATCTCCGTCAGACATCCGTCCGAAACAATTACTGTCAAATAAGTAATATTCGGCTATTGACTTACAAATAAATGGACGACGGGTCTAATACAAAAACCACGAAAAAAATGTCCCAAGTCAACCTATTTAAACTTAGTGACATGTAAAGGGATATGAAAAAGCTAAAACGTTGAATTTAAATTGTAATGTCATCGCAGTACTGTCTAATTTTGCTTGCTTCGCTGTCAGTCGAACAAACGAAGACTAAAGCGTGAATGACGCTCTGTATACGATTTTAACGCCTTATAAGTTCGGACACTTTTTAGCGCGGACCCGACGTCCATATAATTGTACGTCAATGGGTATTTCACTTATTTATAATATAAATACTTATGGTTAATGACATCTAATCATTTTTGATACATTGTTTATATGCTAATTAAGAATATTGATTGAAGGCACTGTCTCGCATGCTACAGGCTCTCTTAGTTTGGGAGATAGGGAGCAAATGTTTAAGAGCACATTTGCTGCTTGTATCGATACATAAATTGCAATCGTATTATGATCGTACTAGATGTAATGTCTCTGCCAAAGCGTAGTAGTCTTTTTAATTATTTTTTTCTTCGACCTGCAAAACTTTTACACTTGTATATTTTCCCCACATACTTGAAGTGGTGACCTTTGACCTCAATTATCTGAGGTCGAAGACTAAAGCGTGAATGACGCTCTGTATACGATTTTAACGCCTTATAAGTTCGGACACTTTTAAGCGCGGACCCGACGTCCATATAATTGTAAGTCAATGTATTCGACAGATTAAAAGACAAGTATCAAGTATAAAGCTTCATTCGCATCACGGGTCTTTTCATTTGGTCAAGTATTGCTTATTTGGCAGCAATTGTTTCGGACGGATGTCTGACGGAGTTCGAGAGTAGACCCCCTGAAGTGGGTTCGAGTTTTATAGATCTGTACAAACGCGCTTACACATGAAAAATGAAACAATTTTTTCTGGCATAAATCGCGTACATACTATAGTACATAGATATCGTTGCGTACAAATTTCTTTTTTGTTTTCATAGAAACCAACGCATAAGGCCCTTTTGGTTTGTTTGAAACAAATAAACGCGAATTAGATCTGAAGCAATTGTTTCATTTCCTCTGGGAGTTCCTATATTGAGCAGACAAAACGCACCATAGCAGAAAGAGTTAAAGAACACATCGCGGCTATTAAGAACCATTAGCTCAATAAGTCTGCAATAGCCGAGCATTTGCTGGAATCAGGACCAAACCACTGGATTGAGCTTTATAATCCCAAGATCCTTTCTACAGAATGTCATCACTATAGCAGAATTGTACGTGAAGCTATTGAAATTAAAAAAACACCGTAATTTCAACCGAGAAGATGGTTTTAAGCTTTCATTGTCATGGGATCCAGTTATCAGCAAATGTAAACGACATCAAGTATCGCCCGACAAGTCGCCGGACGTCGTGAGTGTTGTGTGTCGGTCTAGTGAGAACCCTAGTGCACAAATAAATAATGAAGATCAAGTGCGGGTAGTTAGAAAAACTCGCACGGCTAGAAGATGCTGACACCCGCCTCTTCAGTCTCTTCGAGATCATGGACGTTGCAATATGTTCGAAACGTCGAGGTAAATAAAATATTTCTTAATTTCTTGATTATTTATTGTCTAAAATATCTAAAAATATTTACAAAATATATTCTTCAAGAAAAATAAATCAATTTAATACGTACCTATACTTCATATTAGTATACTATATATGTATACTTCACGCCCTTTTTCTATTGGGGTAGGCAGGGACAAAGAAGTATCTTACCTATTTCTGTTACAGGCACACGAGACTTGTGAACTCAATCTCAGGGTTAAAAATAATTAAATACATTTCGGAAAATTGACGAACATCCCAGGCAATGGAGGGAGCTTGTTATTAAATACGCAAAAAATACAAAAAAGATACAAAACATGACAAACAGAATGCTACTACCATTATTACTACGGCCTAATAAAAAATAATTATATCGCGGTCGTAGTAATAATGCATTCACCAGTGATGTGAAACTATTCTGTACGTCACGTATTGTAACTTCTGTTGTTTGTCGGCGTTTCAGTATTTTTTGTGTATTTAATAACAAGCTCCCACTGCCTGCAGCGTTCTATAATTTCCCAAAATTTCTCAAAGATATGTAGCCGCTCTTCATTTCATTAATTACGTGAGCATTTCAAACGCCCTTTTAACACTACAGGGCTTTTTCATCTCTGTTTCAGGAATTACGTTGCCTTTATTGTCAATAAAACTTTTACCTCTGTTTTTCAATGCTCTTCTCTATACTACACACCAACTTATTTTTAGGAACTAGTCTTTTTTCCCCCTGATCTTGTTTATAACATTTCTTTCTGGTATTTGTAGTTGTAATGTAGAAGGTGTAGGTAGGTAAGTCATTATAATATTCTTCTTGGAGTCTCATGTAAGAATCAGACCTAGGAATATCAATCATCATTAAATAAAGATCAAAACATTCATTCATTATCTTCGAAGATAATGAATAATATATATGATATATAATATATATGAGGATCTTTTCGAACCACCATTGCAACTACCGCCAAAGGGGTAGAGTCCATCCCTACATCTTAGATGCCTGGCATTGTAAGACCACTTGGGCATTTCGTTCGTATCTTCCTCGAACCTGCAAGGGGTGGAATGATCTTTCTCCTGCAGTATTTCCTTTGTGTTATGACATGGGGTTCTTCAAAAAGCGTGTTTACAGGGCTCTCAAAGGCTGGCAATGCATAGGCAGCTCATCTGATGTTACAAATGTCCATGGGCGACGATGACCACCTCCTATCAAGTGGCCCGTCTGCTCGTTTGCCTCCTTCTTTACATAAAAAAATTGTTATCTATAATGATTCCTAAATTTTCATAATTTTTTTCATTAGTAGAATCATCATAAAATGCGTCATCTAGTAAATCTTTTAGCTGAGAAAGGTGATTAGCATATATCTAATAATAAATTAATATGCTAAGAAGTTACAAGTTGCATAACACATTCGACAAACGGATTTGGAAAAGCTGTCCAAGCAATAATGTTGTATATCAGTAGAAACAACATTAGCTATTATAGTTTAGTTAAGCAATGTTGTAGGATGTGGCACATCTGACGAAACAAAAATTCAATTGTTCGCTTAATAATGATGGATCTGCCATATCCGACATTTATCTTATCACATTGTCCAATTAAAATTGTCATAAATGGCAGATCCGACAATGTTAAGTGCTAGGTATTGTAAGTAAAACAATTGTTAAAATATAAATAAATCCTTCACACATCTTAATGCTTGTTTATAAAAACACATATCAGTAGCTTTTGGATGCACAATTCAAATAAATCAAAGCTAAAACGCACATAGGGGAAAAGTGTAACAGATGATCCCCTTAACGTAGAATGGTGGTAGTTTAAAAGATATTCAGCTTAAAGCAGATGTAAAAGCGTTGAATGATAGAAAATTTATCTATTTACATGTTGTCTTACTAAAAACGTTTTATTTTTTTATCTTTCATTATTAAATTTGAATATTTTTAAAACCCTACTAAATCCTAATCCTACATATCCTAAGGGTATGGGCAAGATGATCCAGGGGATCACCTTGCCTATATTTAGGAAAATTTCTGGGTTTTGGTAGAAACAAATGAAAACAACAACTTTTTAGACTTAACAAAGTCCTCACTTATGTTGTCTAGGTATAAGACACAACAGTTACGGAACTTCGAGAACAAAGTAATCCTAATTAATTTATATCTTACAGGTATCTAAAGGTGGGCGATATTGTTTTTTATGGCAAGTTGGTATCCATCCTCGTCTCCATTTCTTTAATGTACTTTACGAGCTCGATTTCCTGTTTAACACATATGATGAAAACAGTTTTTTTTTCACCTAAATATTTCATTGAGCTGACAGACCCTGTATTTTCACCTTTAGCCCGTCTGTTTAATGACATAACGCGTACCTACTGCTAATTATTTACTTGCCGATTTATGTGGCGTCCTGATTTTTACGCCTCTAGTTCCTTAGATCATAGTCTTCCGACCACCCACCACGAATGGTTTTTCTTTTACAATTACGCGGCCTGGTCTAAAACAAGAAAAAGCATTTATATTTGTTATTAATCGAGATCGATCATGTAAACGAAATCCAGTGTTCTACTATTTTATTCGTATTGCAGCTATTTAATTAAGAGGTTTCAGTACTCAGAAAAACATACAAATTAAATATGGTCCATTAACAATATATATACAGTACAAGATGATCCCCATGGATCATCTTGTACACCAAAACCATAATCATCTTGCCCCAATATACTTATTGTTATTTTTTGTTCGGCAAAATAACCTGTATGCTGTCTACTGTTACCACGCCATTAAAAAAGAAAATAGGGCATTATACAAAGCCACCAACACAAAAATCTTAGCAATTGATTGCTTAGAATGGAAGTTGCCTAACCTTTTAATCACCTTTAATTGTTGTTCTTTTCCACAAAAATGAACTCGTCTCTCACATCGCTGTTACGAATTGACTGATGAGACATTGAGGGCTACATTTTACTAAAGAAAATATTTAGATGACGCGAAACTAGTAATTCGCTACAATTGAAAAGGATCAACTTACCTCCAAGGATCATCTCGTACACCTTTCCCCTACTAGAAAACTGATATAGTTACTTTTTAAATTACAATTACCAATCTTCCTTTATTTTCGGGATAAATGTTGCTTTAACAAACAAATATTGCTTCTGAGGGTTGGCGGCATATTTAGGATACGTTTCTATCGTCACATTTTACCAACAAAACGAACCACGACGAACATAAGAAATTGCAATCAAAAACGTTCGCTCTCCCCATTGACAAAGTCGTATCTGGCAGATCCGTGCGGGTACGCATTCTCTCCGTCCGGCTAATAAAGATGTAATGAATTTACATCCTTATAACCTCTGGAAAATGATAGAAGCACTAGAAATATCATTTTGAAAATTTCTGCACTTACAGTTACAACCATTTTGAGGTGACTAAAGTAATAAAAAAATATCAAAAATTCATATCCGACATTGTTAATAGGGCATGACGATATTTGAATTTGAAATTATTGTACGTACCTAGAAAGCGCTAGAGAACGATCTGTACCGTACATTGTGTACCGTGTACCCGATACCGGGTATCATGTATTGCGTATCGTAGCCTCATCCAATGTGTTACCGAGGCACTCGCTGCTCGTAAACACGGATGAATCTCAGCGAACTGACTCATAACCGTAAACCAACCGGCTTCACCGCGACTGACGACCGATTTAACGCACTATTTGCGCTTATTTGCGACTTAGTTATTACACACAAAGTTAGTAACAAACAGCTGCGTTTATAACCGCTTAACACTAAATGTGTTGTAAATCGAGTTCTGTTCAAATGGAATATAGAAGTTTATTGCTCCTGATCTAAACGATTCTATTTGCCTTTCTATTGAATCGATTCGCATTGAAATAAATCGATAAAAAATCATTCGATCTTATAAACTTAAACCTATTATGAGCTTATATGCAGCCAGACAATTTCCATGCAATTTACTTGACGTGGTAAAACTAAGTTGAACGGGAATGGCATGGTTGGATGACGAGTTTTACTTTTTAAACGTTAATTATTGTCTATAGCTGGCTAGCTGACATCTAACAAGAGCGAGATGGAACTACATACTAAATCATATGAAAGAAATAGACAGATGTACTAACCTGGGAGCACTCAAGCACTATTAACCGATTTTGTTCAAAATGAGAATATATGTTATTAATTTTATTTAATATTTATACAATTTGTCGTACGACAAAATTACATGTCATGTCTAGTCACTATTATTGAAATTAATAAGGTGAGTTTGTAATTTGATAACATAATTGGAACGTATCTTGTACGTGTGTTTTCATTGATTGCATTAAAATCAAATTTGGCACTATTTAAAAGTTATTTTTTGATTTTCGGTAAATAAAATTATTAAAAAATTGCAATAACATTCATGCCAATAATTTATCAACAATACTTTAAAGATTGGGAACTCGAAATAAAATTTTCAAATAACGCTCAATAGTTAACAGTATTTATTTATTGACAATTGGCTGTATAGCCTATAAAGATAACAAATAATTACGAAACTGAAAATATAATAAAACTTAAACGAAATTAATTAAATTTTTATCGAATTGATATTCAATTATTTTTTGTGAAATTACTCCACTAGTTTGTTATAATTATTAATACAAAGATCGAACACTCAGAAAAAATTCCTTCGATCCGGTCGGATTCGAACCGACGTCTTCTTGCATACCGTGCCAGACGCTATACCAACTAAGCCACGGAACGAACCAACGGACCTCACGAATTTTTCTATGTGCTTGCGTCGTGTCTTTGTACTTGGTCTTTCAACGACTTTTTAGTCGTAGCGCCATCTATGAGAAATCTATGACACTATTAAACGAAATTTCTTAAAAATGTAACAAGATCTAAAAATTTAGTCACGGAGTACCTTTTTTTGAATTGCTTATTTTTACAGATGAGACCGCCATTTGCATAGCAAATGACACGTTGTGATACAATTTTGCTATGAAAGAAAAGGTGAACGGATTTGGAATGGGGAACATAAACTGCATGGACAGTGAATTGTTTTTGTGAGGTCATAGAACGAATTTGAGAGGCAATCCAACCTACAGGCTTAAATAGGATTGCTCTAAAGCTCATAATAGGCCCCAGCACTAGCGAATATTTCAAATAAAATTTCGTACACAAATTCCGAAAAATTTTTTTTGTTGCAAAGTTTAATAATTAAATATTGTGCTCTAAAATGGTCTTCAATCAGCATTGTGCTGTGTGGTGCATACGAAACAATCCGAGGCTGATATTCTATGGTAAGTTAGTAGCAGTACCGCACCTTGTGAAAGAGTTTATCCAGGGAAGTATCATACCTAATCTATCGCCAAAGGATGTGAGCATTGCTTTTGTTCGAGGGGTAATCGCGTTTGTGTACTGCATCCGAATCATATTCATTCCTAATCCGAGACTACACAAATCTCGAAAACTCGGACCCACTTCTGATATCGCTTGAGCACTACGGGTCGTATTCTAGAACTCTACTCAATGCTCAAGTCAGGACTTGAGTATGATTCAAAGCACTAGAAATCATACTCAAGTCCTTGCCATTAGGGTCGTATTTCCAGTGCTTGAAATTATACTCAAGTCTGCTCAATTTTGACTTGAGCATTGAGTACAGTTCTGGAATACGACCCTAAGTCCGGTTCAAATCCGAACATCGCTTGTATACATTGTATACTCTAAGGGTGCTGTATTATTACAGGCACTTGGGACTTTTCAACGCAATGGCAGTGCCCCTCAGATCTTTGCGATTTAACGCTCTGAGTGGCACTGTAACTGTTGTGGGTAGGCGTGTTGCTTACCACACAAATATATTATGAAAAAACAGTAGTAGATAGCTTTGTTATTTAATTATTTTTTTTTAAATTGTGAAAACCCTGACACCTATAAAAATGCTAGCTGATCAGGTCAGCATCAGTCTGGAGACGGACAAATGTACCTAATTGTAGATATGTCGTTAAGTTATGATGCGGGCTCAACATAGCTCTGCACTAGGGAAACCCTGTGTCGCGGGTGCCATGGACACATACATAGACAACCACAAATTACATCCAAACTCACGAGAGAAATAAATGTAGGCCATACAATTATTTCTCCCGGCCCGGCATGGTAACCGTTCGGCCACAGAGGCAGTTATTTCTAACAATATGCATATAATTGTGAATTAAGATTAAGAAACATGTTTATAAATATCCATTGTATATAAAAGGTGTGTTTATTTAGTGGTTTATTCGAGTTTCTATGAGTTTTCATACAATGTCAATAGTTTACTTCAATAAGGTACAGTGAATCTTGACAGAACTTAATATACTTTCTTGTAAACTGTAACGCTAATTTACTTGTACAGTCGAGGTTTAAATTTCATGAAATTTAAATAACAAACATATAACAAACTAGTGGAGTAATTTCACAAAAAGTAATTGAATATCAATTCAATAAAAAAAATAATTAATTAATACAGTGAATAGCGACATCTCTCGCCAGGACTGGTAGCTGTAAAGGTACTAACTGGGTGATAAATCTGTCATAGATTTCTCATAGATGGCGCAACGACTAAAAAGTCGTTGAAAGACCAAGTACAAAGACACGACGCAAGCACATAGAAAAATTCGTGAGGTCCGTCGCGTTGGTTCGTTCCGTGGCTTAGTTGGTATAGCGTCTGGCACGGTATGCAAGAAGGAATTTTTTCTCAGTATTTTTTCTGAGTGTTCGATCTTTGTATTAATAATTATAACAAACTAGTGGAGTAATTTCACAAAAAATAATTGAATATCAATTCAATAAAAATTTAATTAATTAAATAACAACATTTTGATTTATGAATGAAAGAATTAAATATTCTTTCTTGCAGATTTAAAATTACAATGTGTCTTGTGAGATTAAGACTGAAGCCGAAGTACGACTTATATATGTCACTTATGTTACTTTTGTCTTTTTTATGATATCAAGTGTCGGACGAACAAATCGTGCGCCTGATGGTAAGCGACACGCCGGTCCATAGCAATTGCAGTACCACTGAGCTTTACATTGCAAAGATTTGACGGGCGCTGCTACCATCCCGTCACCCTGACACATAAGTTGACAAGTCCCATGTGACTGTAATTTCACCAACACCCTTACCCTTCAAAACGAGGAACGCAGTAATGTTTCTGCTTGGCGGCAGAAATAGGTTACTTTTGTCTATAGGGATATTGTTCTTCACCCAGTATTATTGCAGGTTACAGTGTTTAAATCAAAGTACGAAATCTGTCAACAACAACAGCTTAACTAAGAAAATAGTGTATTTTGTAATAATATAATCATTTCTGTTAGCCGTAACATTAAAATTTTTAAAACTTGTTATCAGTTTTACACAAAAAATTTATTTCCAACTGCAACTAGGAAGTTTTTAAGTTCTTTAGTTCGTTATTTTAACTGAATTATTGTAATTACACTTGGCCTTTGCCAGTTGCATTAAAGTTTTCAAAGTCTTATCTCATTTTTGTGATGAGCACAACCTTTGGAGTTCAATAATTGAACTTTTAGTTTTATTTAACAAGTTATGAATATAATACACGTTATATATGTATATAGGGTGTTGATAACGAAGCCACGCATAATTTTAGAGTCATCGTTTCGCATCGGAAGGATCAATTTAAAATGCAAATGAAGAATACTTTTTAAGCGATTTTAAATTTGTACTTTCACATACAAAAAAAAAATATAATTATAATATCCAAACATTCTCAACTTGTGCGTTTTATTGACAAGAAATATAACATTCTCGTCTGTCAGCGTTGCTTTGTTGTGTCATAAATAATCATTGACATTTTTTTAATTTTAATAGTGAAATGATAGGTAAAAGGTTACAAATGATAACATTGTAAAAGTAAGTAAGGTTAAACACTCAGTAGTGTTGTTTTAACAGGTGTTTTTCTTTTTTTTTTTAATTTCTCGAAAAAATCTACCATAGATGTATTGCTATTATCTTCGTTCTAATGATGACGTAAGTAATT
Organism: Hyposmocoma kahamanoa; assembly: GCF_003589595.1. NCBI lineage: Eukaryota > Metazoa > Arthropoda > Insecta > Lepidoptera > Cosmopterigidae > Hyposmocoma > Hyposmocoma kahamanoa. Next base: position 1,904,343 of record NW_020654810.1, on the reverse strand, counting down.
GGACATAAAAGTTTGTTAACACCCTATATAGCTGAGTCAGTAGATTGATACTCAGTCTTTTTCTAAGTATATCAATATGGGATGCCTGGAGCCTAAATTAGTATACCTTGTAAATGCAAATGTGGTAAAAATAGAGAAAAAAAAAAAGATAAATACAGATAAATGAAGCAAAAAATACCTATACATTAGTGTGTGTGTGTGTGCGTGCGTGGGTGTGTGTGTGGGTTATGTGTGTGTGTGTGTGTGTGTGTGTGTGTGTGTGTGTGTGTGTGTGT
>NW_020654810.1:1888890-1904058 GCF_003589595.1 Hyposmocoma kahamanoa | reverse complement strand
GTGTGTGTGTGTGTGTGTGTGTGTGTGTGTGTGTGTGTGTGTGTGTGCGCGCGCGCGTATGTCTGTCTGTTGTGATGCAAAATGGTGTACGAATAAATACTTAATTGTGGAGTGAATTATGGTACCCTTTGCACGTTTAATTACCGTAAACTACTTAGAATAGGTTTGCATTAATATTATATATAACTGGTTGGTCACTTTACCATCTCAGTCTGTCGTGACCATGACACCTGTAAAGGGTCTGAAACGTTGGCTGGTTGGAAAAAACAAACACATGCCATTTAGATTCGAAAAAAATACTTTAATTTCCAAATTATATTTAGTCATTTATATTTTCGACGAACACTTAACCCATCTGTACTGAAGGCTTTAGGCACAGCAGCCGACCGTGGGACCTATAAAAGTCAGCTAAAGTAATGTCCCCAGTTGCCGAGTTTTTGCTCTGAATATATTAATATTTTGAATGTCCCATTTTTATACTAGCATTTGTACGCTGTGAGATTTTCGGGTACTTGATCTAGGGACTATTTACCTTAATGGTGAGAGAAAAATTCCTAGAAAAACATTTATTTATAAGATAAAAGTAATAATGCTATGTAGACTGCTTACACAAACGAAATATGATACAGCATCATTGTTCGAGCGCTCGCGCTCCATACAAAACGAAATTCCATCCTAGTTCAAAAATTAACATTGAAACTCGATAGTAATATTTAGGATCGTAATCATATCGTAATATAGATTTTAAGGCTTTTGTTACTCACTAAATGATTACTACTAATTGCAGGTTTCTTATGTATCAGATATTACATCAGACTTTTTTAACTGACTTCAAAAGAGGAAGAGGTTTCCAATCTCAATTCGAATGTTTATTTTGGTGCGTATGTTACCCGATTACTCGGAACCGGTTTTGATGATACATTTTTTGTTGGAAAGAGGGTACCCACCTTATTATTGGTCCCATTTAAATTTGAAGAAAAAATTCCACCTCTAATAGTAGCAAACTAGAGGTGAATCCGGTTTCGTGCACTTTCCGATAACCGATTTCAATATAACTTGACAAATAGATGCATTTCCACTAATAACTAATTATTATATGTATACATATATAAATGTACTTGGTGAAAATGGACAAATTGTAAGTTATTTTAAAATATAAATGTAATGTAATAATAATAAGTAACTAACTACGTTGAAGCTTAATATTAAAATTTTATTGTAAGTGTAACTTTACTACGCACTTACAGTGTATCACATGTATGGATCACATATGATAATCATATGAGATCGTAGTTTATTAGTTTCATGTCATATAATTATAGTTTAAAATCTAACTAAGCTAAATCTAACGACAGTTTCGCCTAAAAGTAGGTAAAACTAAGTAAGATGCATAGTTAATTAGTGCAATATCAAACATATAGTTGCAACAGTTAGTTTGATGTAGTTTGTACTGTGCGCACGGCATCCCTAAATCTAGATAATCTCAGTGTAGAGTACTAAAAAAACCGACCTCAAAAGTCATTCATCCCCTAGTTTGCCGCCCTTATAAATGGAATATTTCCTTCAAATTTAAATGGGACCACATCTGAGGTACCCTCTTTCCAAAAAATCGTCAAAATCGGTTTACAAATTCCGGAGTTATCGCGTAACATACATACGAAAAAAAACACGACGCAGTCGAATTGAGAACCTCTTCCTTTTTTCGAAGTCAGTTACCCACTTCGGATGTCGCTTGTGCGAGACATCCGAAGTTGGTCCGCGCTTGTTCGTATTTTCGAAAAAATACGAATATCGCTTGTAGGGGAAAGGTGTACGAGATGATCCTTGGTGGTAAGATGATCCTTTTCAATTGTAGCGAAACTAGTAACGTCATCTAGATATTTTCTTCAGTAAAATGTAGCCCTCAATGTGCCCTCTCATCAGTCAATTCGTAACAGCGATGTGAGTGACGAGTTCATTTTTGTGGAAAAAAACAAAAATTGTGTGAGTTTGATCTAACGTAAAGTTGATTAAAAGCTTAGGCAACTTCCATTCTAAGCAACCAATTGCTAAGATTTTAGTGTTGGGGGCTTTGTATAATGCTCTTTGTACATTTTCAATGGCGTGGTCACAGTAGACAGCATACAGGTTATTTTGCCGAATAAAAAATAAAAAATAAGTGAATTGGGGCAAGATGATTATGGCTTTGGTGTACTGTATATATTGTTAATGGACCATATTTAATGTGTATGTTTTTCTGAGTACTGAAACCTCTTAATTAAATAGCTTGCAATGCGAATAAAATAGTAGAAGACTGGATTTCGTTTACATGATCGATCTCGATTAATAACAAATATAAATGCTTATTCTTGTTTTAGACCAGGCCGCGTAATTGTAAAAGAAAAACCATTCGTGGTGGGTGTCGGAAGACTATGATCTAAAGAACTAGAGGCGTAAAAAGTAGGACACCACATAGATCGGCAAGTAAATAATTAGCAGTAGGTACGCGCTATGTCATTAAAAAGACGGGCTAAAGGTAAAAATAAAGGGTCTGTCAGTTCAATTAAATATTTAGGTGAAAAAAAAAACTGTTTTCATCAGATGTGTTAAACAGGAAATCGAGCTCGTAAAAAGTACACTAAAGATATAGAGACGAGGATGGATAGCAACTTGCCGTAAAAACCAATATCACCCACCTTTAGTTACACACATGTAACATATAAATTAATTAGGATTATTTGTCCTCGAAATTCCGTAACTGTTGTTTCATATACCTAGATTACATAAGTGAGGACTTTGTAAAGTCTAAAACGTTGTTGTTTTCATTTGTTTCTACCAAAACCTAGAAATTTTCCTAAATAGAGGCAAGATGATACCCTGGATCATGTTGCCCATACCCATAGGATCATCTTGGACGCCCTGGTGTCCAAGACGATCCTTCAGTAGGGCTTTAAATATATTCAAATGTGATAATGAAAGATCAAAAAATAAAACGTTTTTAGTAAGACAACACGTAAATAGATAAATTTTCTATCATTTAAGGCTTCTACATCTGCTTTAAGCTGAATATCTTTTAATCTACCACCATTCTCCCTCAAGGGGACCATCTGGTACACCTTTCCCCTACACCTAGAGATAAAATGATCCCTGGGATATTTCGGACCGTCATTTCTCGGATTCGGAACTGATACGAAACGGACGTAGATCTATGTTTTGGGAGACGCCCTTGAATATAAGCCAGTGTAAAAAGACGCGGTTTTTGTTGTACCTAACCGAGCTCGTCACCGAAACTTACTCGGCCGACATAAACTAAATGATTTTCAAAACAATCACTTTGTGTGTTTGTTTGTGTTACGCATAGGAAATTAAATTTTTCCGGATTTAAATCATCATCATCAACCTATCGCAGTCCAATGCTGGACATAGGCCTCCCCCAACTCAGCTTCGCAGGTCGTCACTCTACCTGGCCGGAGGGCGTCCTACACTACGTTTGCCGAGTCGCGGTCTCCACTTTAGAACTCGTTTTTCCCATCGGTTATCGGTTCTTCGTCAGATGGATGAGGATGGATGGCGGATTTAACTAGCGTATGTTTTTTCGAGGCCATTTTGCAGGTCCCATGGCTACGGCTGATTGAGATGGTAAAGCAATATTAGATTAACTGTAGTTTCATTTCCAATATCCGAATGTAACTTCGTAATCCCATCCTGAAATTCCACTTATTTTTCAAATTTATCACCATCATCATCAATCCATTTATACGTCCCATTAGGAAATAGTTCGCTATTCTGGCTTAGTGCGGATTGTTGACATCACACGTTTTCCAAGGTTTGTGAACCTTTTTTGACGTGCAGGTGCAGGCATTACGATGTTTTCCATCACCGAAAAGTTAATGGTACACATGGTAAGTTTCAAATTAAATTTCGTACATAAATTCCGAGAAACTCTGAGGTGTGAGGCCGGACTCGATCCCACAGCGTCTGCTTGAGAGGCGGTAGGTAAAGTCATTAGGTTAGCACGATGACCAAACAGTTATATTATTATGTATTCTAATTATTCAAATTAACATCAAAATATGAAAAATGTAACTAAAAAGGACTCTGAAAAAAATTAAATCGTACTGTAGAACCAAATGTTGCCAACCTCTATTTTATCCTAGGTTAAAGCAGGCCTAAACTTATCAGTTAAGTAACCGAAAAGCGCATTAAGTTTGGGCCATACTTTAAGTGTAGGTAGCTCTCTGGGGGGCAATTAGACTCTTTGCTACCAGATAATGAGTTATATCGCCGACTTAACTGGTTTGCGAACTTAATTAGGCTGGAAGTGGCTTTGAATAACTACTTACAGGTTAATTTTTATTATCACTGCATTTACGTCGTGAATTATATTAAATATACAACAGTTTTATATTCAAAAGGTTTAAAGTTCTTAGTCACATACTTCATATACGTTAAGAATGAAGAAGGGAACCCAAATAGCAGTAGAGCTCGTTGTGTAATATTCGTCCAGAGAAGTACTACCACCTTACCTATTTCTGCCAAGAAGCAGTAATGTTAGCATTACTGCGTTCCGGTTTTGAAGGGTAAGGGTGCTGGTGAAATTACAGGCACATGGGACGTGTCAACTCATGTCTCAGTGTGACGGGTACAGTGGCAGTGCCCCTTTTGCGTGCTAATTGGTATTATAAAAAACAACTGACCAAATGGGATGATTTTGATCTCACGTGAAACGGAGTGGTAAATAAATGTACAGTAATGTAAAAGTGAATGGAAACTTCAAACTGACTATATCGCATAGTATTAAAGACGGTAATATGATAATATTGCTAATTCTAGTGTTTTGAGATGACCTTTAGAGTTAATACTACCTTCTTTTTTTTTTTTTTTTATTGTGACTCGGCAAAATGACTGCACCGCGCCTGATGGAAAGTGCGAATACAGTCCAGAGATGAGAGTAACGGATGGAAAACACAAATATCTTCACTCCGTCACTATCATTTTGCCGGTCTGGCCAAATGCTTCTTCACACTACGTTTGAAGGACCCGATGTTATAGAGGGGAGGGAATACATGCGCCGGGAGTTGGTTCCACAATTTGATTGTTCGGCATAAAAACGAATTGCCAAACTTTTTAGTGCGGGACGGTATTGAACTGACCGTCCAACTGTGGCAACGCAGTCCGGTACGGGTGGTCCGCTGATGGAAAGGAGAGAAAGGGATAAGGTTGAATAACTCTTCAGAGCACTCACCGTGGTACAGGCGATAGAATACGCTAAGAGACGCTATATCTCTGCGAAGCTGTAGCGACTCCGCATGCTCAGTTACATGAGGATCGTTGACAACACGGAAGGCGTAGCGCTGCAGTCCATCTAGGGCATCGAGCAAGTACTTGGCAGAGCCGTCCCAAAGGTGCGAACAGTACTCCATGCTGCTTCGGACCTGAGCTTTATACAACAGGTATCGCAGCTCTGGAGTAAAAAATCGGTGCACCTTGTTCAGGATGCCAAGCTTGCGCGACGCGGTACAGATGACGCTCTCTATATACTCTTTGTTGCTCATGTCCTTCCGGATGCTCATCCCCAGCAGGCTGAGCTTGTCCTGCAGCGTCAGCGTTGTACCCTGAAGATGGGGAAGTGGAAGGAATGGGGATTTTTTGGAACTGAACGCGCATACCTGGGTTTTCTTGGCGTTGAACTCAAGCAAGTTTCGGGAGCCCCACGACGATATATGTTCCAAAACATGGTTGAGCTCAGCGACAAGTTTTTCCCGGTTTCTCTCAGGGTCCTCCCGGCTGCTTGACGGTTGCTTATAATAGCAACCGTGCACTGTGCTATCATCTGCATAGCAATGAATGAAAACCTATTCTACCTTAAAACATTTTTGGAACTGCAAATTATAGAAATAAAATGTAAACCCACACAGCAGCAGGATGTTATAGCCAGAAGTAATAATGGTAGTATAAATTGCCATTAATATCCATAAATCCCTATATCTTCTGTAAACTTCGAAAACCTAACCACGAATGGACGCCTCTGATATAATGTAATGAGTGCCAAAAATTAATAGCAGCTGAACTTCGTCGATTCCCGATGAGTAATCGTTCAGAAACCTCCAACTCCGAACATTTGATTTGCTCCGGTTCATTTTAATGGCACACTTTATTGTTGGCTCCTCGACTATAATTTATTCTGGTATTTTATACCATTGTAGAAGTAATTAATTGCGGGTAGGAACAAATGTGATTAACATTTTAAATAACATGTAAGACTGCTCTGCCGGAGGCAGCAGAAGATTGAGATAGGTAAAAAAGCTCGAGGAAGGCCTTTTGCCCTGCAGCAAGGTACCACAGAGGCTATATTAAATTAATAAAAAACCTTAAACAGCGACACAAATTTATAACGTGCCTGGAAGGACGTCGACGTATATATCTAGATCAGAATGGGAATGTCCTTAATATCTAAAGGCCCCGTGTACACCAAAATGTAGATGCGAAGTGATTCAGGGCACGCAGAGGTCATGGATCCCCACCTGCGTTCAGGGAAGTACTGCCACCTTACCTATTTCTGCCGCCAAGCAGTAATGTCAGCATTACTGTGTTTCGGTTTTCAAGAGTTGTCGACTTATGTCACAGGGTAACAGGCGCAGTGGCAGTGCCCCTAAATCTTTGCGATTTAAAGCTCTGAGTGGCACTGCAACTGTTATGGACAGGCGTGTAGCTTACTATCCCGTCCCGTATAAAAAAATATTCTTTATACTTTTAACATATTTAATGACTTCCCCAAAATGATCAATTTTTCCAGACTGAAATAAAGGAACGAAGTTCATTCTCAACTTCAATGGTTACGCTATTCAATCATAGAACCAATTTTCAATCTACACGTTTGCACCACGCACCAATACACGTCACACGTCCAAATCATCCTATCACAGGGGGTCGTGACGGACACCCGTCCCTCCTTACGTGACCTGGGCACAGAACCTAACGCGTACGATAAATCGCTAACATCCCTCCAAACAACCACCTTACTACAACCCATATTTTCATCTCAACCAGTAGAGGACGTCGGTCTTTTTAAACTGGTTACCAAACATGGTTCCGTCATTATTGAACTCTGATATTGCTATTATAAATAAGGATCTCATGTTATTTCGGAGATATTAAAATGTTTTGTTTTGCTGGGGTCTGTCTTGGGATGATGCTACGGGCTTATCCCGTAGCAGTTTTCGTAGTTTAATGCCACGCGAATGACTGATTCAAAGTCAAAGACATGTATTCCACAGGTAAAATAAATTTACACTTGAAAACGTCACATTTAAGCTACTGCTCGTTCACTACGCTGACTTCCCTGAGAAGTACGAGGAAGAAACTCTAGGGATTGCTCTTTTCAAATAAACTTAAATGCTATAGAATACATTTTAAATCTTAATTGTGTGGAATCTAGACTCACGTTGTCTTTCCGTACATCTTTATCTAACACCTAGTCAACAGTTTTGTAATGTGACTTTTCAATTAAAACACTTATATATGCCCCGGAATCTAATCGTAAAAACATATATAGTTCCTCATAAAATAATCGTTTACCTTAGTTAAACGAAATCGTGGTACCAAGAGTTTGGACTTAGTTCTAAGGTAAATTCTGGATATCTTCTTTCTTAACGATCAGAAGGCACTACCTAGAACATAGAGATCAAAACCAATAAAAAAAATTGTTTAAAATTTTTGGATCCTGTGATAATTATGCCTTAATCATAGCACTTTTTATTATTAAGGAATAAACATAAACAACCTATCATACATTGGGCTGATTTAAATTACAATCTAAACTGTCTATGTCTAGTTAATGACAATATGTCTTGAAAATCAAAATTTTCTCTTCTTTAGTACTTGCGAGCAAGCCTGCATACCATATTTGAATATGCGTATTATTTATTGATATTTTCGTACATTGGCGACAAATTATTATTTAACGTGGAATAAAGAATATTTCATTCGTTCATTCATTATTTCCTTTTAAGTTTTACTATAAATTATTGTCTTAATAAATAATACTGTTGTGTTTCTACAAGTACGCACGTATTTAAATACTTTAACCATTTAAAATATAAACATGAAACTACCTATAATTTGGAGTTTAGAAAATGAACAAAGAAAAAGAAATTTTATACGTACATTGATGACGAAATGGACGTACCCTTTTCGTCGTCATTTCGTCATACTAATAAAACATTCGTACTTTAAATACGTACCTCGTCAAAAGTGCTTTTATCACATGTGAAAAATAAAAATAATACGATCTATATATTTATATAGTGTTGTCATAAAACAAATTATGTATTCATTCAGAATTAAAGTTTTCATTAAATTTTTATTGAATTGATATTCAATTTTTTTTGTGAGATTACTCCACTAGTTTGTTATAATTATTAATACAAAGATCGAACACTCAGAAAAAATTTCTTCGATCCGGTCGGATTCGCACCGACGTCTTCTTGCATACCGTGCCAGACGCTATACCAACTAAGCCACGGAACGAACCAACGGACCTCACGAATTTCTCTATGTGCTTGTGTCGTGTCTTTGTACTTGGTCTTTCAACGACTTTTTAGTCGTAGCGCCATCTATGAGAAATCTATGACAGATTTATCACCCAGTTAGTACCTTTACAGCTACCAGTCCTGGCGAGAGATGTCGCTATTCACTGTATTAATTAAATTTTTATTGGATTGATATTCAATTATTTTTTGTGTAATTACTCCACTAGTTTGTTATAATTATTAATACAAAGATCGAACACTCAGAAAAAAATCCTTCGATCCGGTCGGATTCGAACCGACGTCTTCTGGCATACCGTGCCAGACGCTATACCAACTAAGCCACGGAACGAACCAACGGACCTTTTAAACCTTTTAAACGGACCTAAAGTTTTTATTTTAAGTGTTCTATTTAGTTCAGTTGATATATAAAAAAAAACATTGGTTTATATAAAGTACCCATTGAATGCAGCGGTTTTCTTGTAAAACTTCGAGATAAGTTTGTGTTTTTTTTGTATCGTGGAAATTTTTAGGAACCGTGTTTTCACACCGCATACTAATCAGTGTATATCATCAATTTTACTATATATTTTTCAAAGTAATTGATTCAACGCTTCCGCTGTTATGCGGGATCAACAAGGCCATCTTTAAACCTCTTTCCTGAAAAGTTGTTATTTTGCAGATGTGACCTTATTAAAGGGTGGGAATTTAAACACACGAAGATAGTGATATGAGTCAATGGTAAAAGTAGCAATGCTACATATTTTATTGTCAAGTATAATTCTAATAATAATAGTAGTGCTATTAACAAAATTGAAGCCACTTCATCTCATTGAAAAGCGCAGGTTTAAATGAAGATTCTTTTTCAAGAAATATGTCCACACGTCGGGTGAATCTCAGTCCGTAGATTAGTGGGGGGACCGGATTAGTGTGCGGATGGATTTACGTGGCCGAATTCGAAAGTCGGATTTTGCTTTTTAAAAGTTATAACGAAAAATGATTTAATTGAGTTTTGTAATTTATTTGTCGATGGTTTACAGCATACGTTTCCAAAACTCTTGGCCCACGACAATACGATAAAAAAAATTACAACCAAACAAAAAATAATTGAAAACACGTATTTTTTATATTAACTTAACACAAAAAATTAAAGGGAAGAAATGTATATCGCACTGCTGTTATAATAGTGTTGTAACTCAAAATATGTGAAATTTAATATTATATCATTACTGAACGTAAAATTTTATTTTTTCACGTCAAAAAAACCGTCGTTAGAACATTGTAAGAAACAATCAAAAGGTATCTACTTAACTCAAAGTGAGACACTTTCTGTGAGCTAGTTCTGTCCAAAATATTTCTTATTCAAAAACATCAAAATATTTTTTCCATTGTATTGTTAAATATATTTGAGAAATTGTTTGATTTATAATAAACTGTAACATATAAATTTTGTATGATTTTTTTGCTGGATTTTTTTTGATTAATTTGTTTTTCATCGATTCTGAGAAAGTCCTCTTTTTGAGTTAAGTGCGATATGTAGTGTAGTTTATAAAGATAATTCAGGTTTCTTGACAGCATCAACGCCTCCCAATTCCTTCCGAGGCCTCTTCAGCGCCTACTGTGGTTCAGAGTGAAAAACCTTATTATATTTTGTTGAAGCAAAATTTATAATTTTATCATTGTAACAAAGATCTGTCCAATTATCAACTAACCTATAGATCATGTCAGCAGATCTTACAATTTCCTTTATGTGCCTGTCTCATATCTTAAAACATCGTTCAAACAGCTTTTTTGTGAACAGATGGCCGATGGGGCAGAAGAGTTCTCAAGTGGCGACCGCGTACCGGTAGACGCGGCGTGGGCAAACCACCTACAAGGTGGACTGATGATCTGGTGAAGTCTGCGGGAATCCGCTGCGGCAGCAGTCAGTTCAGTCAGTCAGTTCAGCAGTGGACGTATCCTGGCTGAAATGATGAAGATGACACGAATATCATGTTATTTTTATAATTAATAATAGCAAAGGTCGAACACTTAGAAAAATTTATTGAATCCGGCTGGATTCGAGCCAGCACTTTCAGGCAATCCGTGGCAGATGCTCTGCCAATTAAGCCATGGAACGAACTAGCGGACCTTACAATTTTTTCTATGTGCTTCCTATGTGCTTGATTAGGCTAGGCTAGGCCTAACCAATGGAAAAGGGTGAAAACTTATTAAAAAAAACTTTACATGTCAACCAACGTCATAAAGATATATACGTCTATTTTATAATAGACTATTCGCTCCTCTAAGTAAATACATAATATATAAAACAATTATTTATTTGATTACTACATTATAATACAATTTTGAGATAAAATGTCAAATTAATGATTAGCTAGAAAGACAGTTGTCAAATCACGAGATGCACGTTTCGTCGAACGCAGTATCTTTTATATTTATAAATGAAATTGCATTTTTCCGCAATTTCTATTAAAATTTAAAAGATTAAGTGCATACTTTCCTATATCATTTTAGATTTCTTTTGACATATGTTGTATCTTATCATATGTATATAACAGGGCCTACAAATTAAGCGATCCGTTATAATTACATGCGCAAGAAATGGAACGTACCTTTTTTTCAAATTGTGTAACAAAAATTGGACTTGGAATACCACTAAGAAAGTAGTATTATCAAAATTGACAAAAAACAAAACCCACAATAACGCATTTGAAACATTTATATGGTCTATTGATGTTTATAATATTGAATTGTATGCATGTGTTAATGACATCATCTGCTTTGCATTTTCGGAACTAACCCTAATATAATGCTTTCTCGTTTTGCCGATGTCCGAACCCGAATCCGAAGTTAGGTATGGTTGAACTCTAGTCAGATTTAGTGGTTCGCAAATCCCGCGTCTCCGCGTTAAGTTTAATTAGCACGTTTAGGTCAGGGGGAAAATCTGGGGACGGATTACTTCGCACTCTTACGTAGAGAGAAAGAGATAGAGTGATCTCCCTTTAGGTGTATTAATGAGAGAGATTACATGAATTGCCCTTGGTTTGCAGTTTTAAATTGATGTGTTCTTTTTTTAAAGTCCATATTATTCGCGAGATTGTCAAACAAGCAAATGCAGCCACAGTACGCGTAGGTAGCAATTTTAAAAAAGAAACGGCAATCTATTGTTGTAGAGCGCTTTGCAAAAGAGTTAGTCTAGGGAAGAACAGCCACCTTACCTATTTCTGCCGCCAAACAGTGATGTGAGCATAACTTACGTTCGGGTTTTGAAGGGTAGGGGGTGCTAGTGAAATTACAGGCACGTGGGACTTGTCAACTTATGTCTCAGAGTGACGGTCGCAGTGGCAATGCTATTTAATTTTTTTTAAGCTCTGAGTGACACTGCAGCTGCTATGGACAGGCGTGCCGCCTGCCACCAGGCGCCACCTGTTTGTCTCGTCATTTGGTATCATAAAAAATGTCATATGACACTCATGTGTTTTTAACCGACTTCAAAAAAGGAGGATGTTCTCAATTTGTGTACCGTTTTTGATGAGGCTTTTTTGTTGGAAAGAGGGTACCTCAGTATTGGTCCTATTTAAATTTGCAGAAAATATTCCACGGTATGTTTAAACAAAAATACATGTTTGAATGCCCGTACCCTCTGTCTAAAAGCAGGTGGTCTAAGGGTCGTGACTCCCCCGATGACGACACTGTACCATCTGTGGCGGTCTCTAGCTCGATCGTTGCGATTGTTGAGTGCACATACCGCCTGGTACAAGACTTGTCGTCCCGTTATTTATATAACAAAAAAGGCAGTCGAGTGTACTAAAATGGACGGTAATTTAAAAGAAAATAAAAATCAATCATCTAAGCTCACTACGACGCAAGCTGTCAACGATCGAGCCGTATTTTTAGACAACCCATCTGCCAAATAGAAATCAAAAGAGAAAACAAACGTTCACTCCAACACCATCAGCGAGCACATTCGGAAACTTTTCCAGAAACTTCCCCACCCTCAAACGTGCAATAAATAAAGGGGGTACAACAAAAACTCTCCGAGGCATCACCTCGGCACGTCACCCTGCTCAGATTTCATTACCATAAAGAACTGGAGGCCTTAAAACCCCCCAGCAGTGTAAAAGGTGACGTATACCTACCAAGATTTGCCGACCCCTCATTTCTCTACAATCCGCCCTCGTTGTGCCTCTTTTGAAGAGGACGCGACGGGGGACGAAGGTCGTGGTTTTGTGGTCGGGTCGAATCCCTAAGCGGGACGGTCCCCGCGTCGAAATGTGCCGTAAATCGTCATAAAACTGTCTAGATCCATGATGTGACGCTGCCCGGGGGTAATTAAAGGACAATTTATAGTTTTGCCAACCTCCCCCCTTTTGGTCGAGACGCCTCCCCCTAAAGGCGAATGTCGAAACTGGTTTTTGTTATCGCTTTATGTTTACGTGTCATAGTTAATTTGATTAAATGCATATAAAGCTGCATGTCAGTTAACTTACTAAAGCTAAGGTTAAAACATGTTGTTAGTAGTTATAGTGGATAACTAGAGCACAGATAGGCATGTATTTACGTTTAAAAATGCTTAAAAATGGTAAAAAAATTGCTTAAAAGTTTTTTGAGATAAGTTGTAAAGAAAAACGTTTTTGTTTCGGCAATCGGATAATATCTGTATGTAAATGATACACATATAATTAATCAACTTTATCTCCTGAAAACTTAATATAATTCCAACAAAACGTTCCACCCCCACTTCTTAGCCAATTCCATCAAAGACCAACCGTTGTTTAGTGCAAATTAAACGCAATTTAGCTCTCAAAGAGCATTTCAACATTCCACAACAAATTCTGTACCAAATTGGCGGAGGCACAGGATCGAAGTCGGAACGATGTTTATTCTAAGGGGGTGGGAATGAAAGTAACCCATTTGAATGCATGCCTGTCCGTCAGTCACGGCGATATCGGCAGAGAGTGCGCGCCGCGCGTGTTACAACCTCACCAATAATATGAAACCCCTTACCCCTCTCCAACCTTCATGTCCGCAAGATACTGAAAGGGGATTTGTTCCATTTATTAAGAGCTCATGTTGCGCTGGCCTCGAAATCGAACGAGCCAACTTGTCACATACGCGATTAAACCTGATTGTGATGTAGGCTCAGGGATAACTGTTGATTTGATTTTATGTTACTCCGAAACGTCTGTTTCACCGTTTATTGCTTATAAAGTCTCGTTTGGATCGAACTGTATCGACAAATAAAATTGACTGTTAAACGGTTATGATAGCAACTGGCTTTTGCCGTTCATTGGAGATTATTTTCAGTACATTTGAATTGTGTTTTTATATTATGTAGAATAATAATCTCGCCTCCATTTGCGAATACAAACGAAATTATGTTTAGTTTTTTTTTAAAGACAAAGTATTACGTCGCTGGCAAAGGTTTGTGCATTCGAAACTAAATAATATAAATCTGGCATATTTGTAAACCTACATTACGGTCATTCTCGGCTAGTGTACACTGCACATTTATGAAATTGTAATTTATGTTAAGAGGAATAGTAATTTCTTTATGAAAAATAGTGACAGACATAACGTTAATACGAGGAATAAAAATAAACTAGCTTTTCTTGATAGTCGTCTTCACAAAGTCAAAAAATCATTTAAGGGGCAATGTATACGCTTCTATAGCAAGATTCCGGTTGATATGCAAAATTTGCCATTCACGAGGTTTAAAACTATAGTGAAACAAAAACTTTATACTAAAGGTTATTATACAACTTCTGCGTACTTGGATGACAAAAATCCATGGTAGTAACCCGTTTAGCTCATGGAGGTAGTCCCGATGTCCGATGTTTCGAAGAAAAAAAAAATATTGTAAATGTTGAATGTGTAAAAATGTTATTTACAAAGAGCAACCCCTAGAGTGTCTTGCTCATTCTTCTCAGGGGAATCTGTCTTACGAATGAGCGGTAGAGTTTAACCATTGTGACGATTTCAAGTGTAATAATGCATTATGAAATAAAGATTATTTTGAATTTGCCTATACTCCGTGCAACCATTTATTTAACTTTTGACAGCCCGAATTCTAATCAATTAGTGATGTGCTAATGCGTTTCAGATTCGATTTTTTATGACAATCGATTTTATTTATGAAGAAGTTTTAATCGTGAATGTGAGCGAGTTCAAAAAAAGAAGATATTGTCTGATTGGGATCGTGGTATTGCGTTCGATAATTTATGTACTCTTGAAATTAATAATTAATGTTTGTGAGGATTCAAGTGATGGAGATATGGAGAAGAATCTGACGATTCATTATAACAAACAATATAAATTAATTTAATTTCATTATAATTTATCAACTTGAATAATCTTCGTTACATAATCAGTTGACGCAATAAATATTGGTGATAAAGAGCACGTCGCTTCACTAAATTAAAAAAAAATCCAGGAAGAATCGCATTTTTTGTCTATGGTTGTACGTCAATAACTTAAATAAATGGTTGAACGTAGTATAATTTCCGTGACAATTTTTATTATTTAATTATACCATTTTTTATCGTGCAATATTATTTAATATTCGAATACTGTTTCGTGAAATATTATTTTATTATTGTACGATAATATACTTGAATATTTTAAATGCCACGAAAATGATCGATTTAAGCATTGACTTACA
>NW_020654810.1:1868937-1888490 GCF_003589595.1 Hyposmocoma kahamanoa | reverse complement strand
AATGTATCAAAAATGATTAGATGTCATTAACCATAAGTATTTATGTTATAAATAAGTGAAATACCCATTGACGTACAATTATATGGACGTCGGGTCCGCGCTAAAAAGTGTCCGACCTTATAGGGCGTTAAAATCGTATACAGAGCGTCATTCACGCTTTAGTCTTCGTTTGTTCGACTGACAGCGAAGCAAGCAAAATTAGACAGTATTGCGATGACATTACAATTTAAATTCAACGTTTTAGCTTTTTCATATTCCTTTACATGTCACTACGTTTAAATAGGTTGACTTGGGACATTTTTTTTCGTGGGTTTTGTATTAGACCCGTCGTCCATTTATTTGTAAGTCAATGGAAATACCTATTATTATATTTTATTTTGTGTGCGCGCACGTGTGCGTTAGTGTCAGTGATAGTGCGTTTGTGCGCGCGAGTGCGCTTGTCCGTATTAATGCGTATGCACGATTTTGTGTTTTTGCGTGATACGATTGTAAAAATTAAATATATTATAATTATTAAATGTATTATGTATGTTACATATACAATTAAATGTATTATGTCCTCTATATATCATTTGATAACAATTAGTATATTTTTAAATTATCCAGTCTAGTCATACATTAGGTAGGTCATTCGAAGACAAAGTCAAAATCATTTATTCCATAGGTAAAAGAACGAGCAAGAAACTCTAGGGATTGCTCTTTTCAAATAAACTTAAATGCTATGGAATACACTTTGAATCTGTGTGGAATCTCTAGACTCGTGGTGTCTTTCCATACATCTTTATCTAATTAAACTCTTCAATATGACTTTTCATTAATGTAAGTTTTAAGTTGTCATTGTAAAAACGTATACAGTTCCTCAGAAAAGAATCGTTTACCTTAATTAACCGAAATCATGGTACCATGAGTTTGGACTTAGTTCTAAGGTTAATATTATGGATATCTTCTTTCTTAATGAAATTATGTATATTATATACAAAATATTTGAGTAAATGTACTGTGACATAACACAGTTATGATATCAGTCTCCTTAAACTTTTCTCTGAGAGAAACCCGAGAACCTAAACGGTACACAGAATGTGTCGCTCGTTTTTGCAACACATTCGATTTATAGTTACTACGAAGAGTAAATTTTCTGCTTTAGTCGGATTATGACTGCCATACACTAAAGTCTCTATGAAAAATAATGTCGCCAAGTTTGTTTCAAGTCATGTTTGGTTTAGTTTTAATTATCTCATTGAAACCGAATCAATTAAAAGGAAACGTTAGAATTTTAAGCAAATCTATCTTTTATAATGCATTTCATTTACATTTTGTGATTATATATTTATGTAATTTTTGTCTGTTATCAAATGCTTAATTAAAAAAAAAAATAGCTACAAATTAATGAAAATATATGTGTATGATTATTAATACAAAGATTGAACACATAGAACACGTTCTTCGACTCGATGGGACGTGAACCCTTGAGTACCCCGTAGAACTCCGTAGCACTGTTCTATACGAACTGTAGTTACAGGTCAAGTTACCGAGTTATCGAAATTGTCCTATGTGTTTTTTAGTTATAGATCTTTGTATTAGTGACATGTAGTGAGAGATTTTAGAACATTCTCACCGCAGCGTTCTAAAATTTCACAAAAAATCTCAATAAAGATATAAATACATTACTTTTAATCAGTCGCTGAGTGAAAACGTGAAGTCGATCCTTCAAGATAACACTATTTTATTTTTAGTTTATTATCTCTAATTAATAAACCTGTTATATGCCTTGTGAATAATCAAGAAAGTTATTATATATTTATTATTACTTGGGATATTTCATTTTTATCATTATTACAACATCAAACACTTACAGCATTTTTCGAGAGTGAATTATTAAAATAATATGCAATAATATACACGCATGTGTACACGCATTCACGCATGCACGTACGCACGACGGCACGTATCTATCGCGCACGACAGCACGTATCGCGCACACCCGCGCGCACATACGCACGCGCAAGCGCACATGAGTAAATTTATTTCGTTGTCGTTTGTTAAAAAAAGTATCTCAGTTATTTGCTGCAACCCATTCAACGTTAATTTATTGTCTATAATTTAAAATGCGACTACACGATATAGATCTTGTTCTTATAAGTTGCTTTGAAAACCGACATACAAAGCATAATACTGTATACTCATCCGAAGATGCTACACAATACATAAGCCATCTTTTGCATCCAAAAGCACTAAAACCACCAGCCATCAGGAATAAATCACACTCTATTACAATACGAAATGTTCTTCGGGAAATATTATCCCCGATATAAAGACAAATAAACAGCAATATTCCTCTGATAGATGGCCCCCCTGGCCTGGCCCCCCTAGGGCCCTCTGGTCCCGTGGCTACAGACCCCCTGGCTATAATGACTAGACAGAGGCAATAAAAACTGAAACTCGTCACGCCGTTCTGTTATGAGCACGATTTATGTGAAGACGGATTGGGAAATAGCAAAACCCGGTATCTGATTGTTTACTGACACGTTTGTTTAAGAATACGGTTGAAGATGTACAATAAGTCAATTATGCTTTCAAAAATCCTTCAAATTTGTAGTTCGAACTAAGAATAGTTTTATATAGTTTAAGTTGTAACTGGTACTAGTTACAAGTGATGAACACACCGTACGTGTTTTCAAATTTTCCAGAACGAAAATAAAGTATGTTCTAAAATTTGATTTCTCTACCTAATTTTGGTGGCAACTTTTATTATTTAAGTACTCGAGTATTATAGTTGAATAATATTTCAAGATCCTGCACTCCACTATTAAATAATATTTTGTGATAATATTCTTGAATATTTAAATAATAAAAATTGCCACCGAATTTAGATAGAGAAAACTAACCTGAAAATGAAAAAAGAAATATCGATGTTGTCGATACGTATCGAAGAGTTGAGTCTTGGCGGAAATATTTTTTTTGTGTTGTACTCGTAGTATCGTAAATGTGTCTGTTATAATCTTCTAATGGAATTTTTTATTTTAATGCATATACTTTTTGATTTCATTGGATTGCAGCTAATAAATACCTCTCTAATGTAAATGTTAGATACCAGCTTCTACCGCTGGGCTGCACTGTACACTCTAATGTTTTTAATGCATATTACGCGTAGTTTATGGCGCGTCTATGTCGCTAATGGTGTCCTGATGCTCCTGACTCCATGCAAGGGGAATTATCACATAATTTTTATAATATAAGTAAAGTACTATGAAGTAAAAAGTGAATAGTTTTGTGGTGGTGGTGGTGCAGTGGTTAGCACCATGGGCGGCAAATAAGGGCGGCGAATTGATTATGTTATTAATTAAGATATTAATATTATGCGTTGTGCCCTCGGTACAGTCGACGTCCTTTCGGTTCCGAGAGCCTTTTGAGTCTTTTTGAATGAAATTTGTATGTATTTACTGTAATTAAATATCAAATTGGTTTAAAAAATTCCTTCAAATGTCATTCATTACTTATGCAACAAGGAATACGTACCATAATTGCCTTCTTATCTCAAAGATCGCTTTACTTTCCACTCTTCTACACTCTGCCGTCCCCTTCGCTCCTCTGATAATCTCTTACTAAACAAGCCCATACCTCTAATTTTTCTTCCAACTCTTTTACTGTTTCAGCAATCAGACAGTGGAATTCTCTCCCTGGATCAATTCAAGGTTCCCCTTCTCTTCTCTTTTAAACGACGTGTCAAGGATCACTTCCTCAACTCCTAGTTTATTCATGTATTTCCTTATTATTTAATATTATTATTTATGTATTGTTGTGTATTAATATTTATATCTACGTATAAGTCTAAAAGTAATTATTGTGTTACTTATAATGATATTCTTTGGTTGCATCCCTTTTGCAAATCCCAAATTTCTATCCTAAGGTCGCCTGTTGCACATTATCTTACTATCTTTATACCTAACACTGTATTAATAATAATAATAATAATAATAATAATAATAACGCACACACTCAACATAGCCCCGCACTAGGGAAACCCTGTGTCGCGGGTGCCATGGACACACACATAGACAAACACAAATTACACCCAAACTCACGAGAGAAATAAATGTAGGCCATACAAAATATTTCTCCCGGCCCGGGAATCGAACCCGGGGACCTCTGCGTGGCAGTCCGGTATGGTAACCGTTCGGCCACGGAGGCAGTTACTTAGTTAGTTACAGTTAGTATTGTATGTTAACCATAATTTTATGTGCAATAAAGAATATTTCATTTATATTTCATAATGAATTTTACGGCGCACAGGTTAAAAGTTAAATTTTCTTAGCATCTTTTTTTCACACTGGTCTATTCAGAAACAAATAGACGGTTAGTGGGGTTAGAGGGTCTTCTCTCATTTTCCGTCCGGGAATCAACATCAAAATAAAAGATGCATGCTGCGAATGAAGCTTCATATTTGACATTGTGCTTCTTGACTTGGTCGAGTATTACCATCGAGTCTATAACCAGAAATAGTGACGAAATAAGGGCCATATATTCCTGGTAATACATTGGCGATACAGCTCTTATAAATATCAACTCTCGTTTGCACTGAAATATAGACAGGCCAACTACTGACCTGTGTGTACGTCTCCGAATGTTCCAAAAAAATATTCTGTATTAATTATAATAAAGATAATATCTCTAACAATGCCGTGCTGTTCTATTTGGTGGTGTAGGAAAAATAGTAAAACATCTAATTACAAAACAAACGGAATCACATTTCATCGGCAATTAAATATTAAATATGTAATTTTGCAATTTTCGTCCATTATAGCAAAGCTCAAGTTAACTGGTCGATTTGAAGTGAAACAGTTGACCCATTGTCGACACCCGTCAATTGTGTCGAACTCGGGCTAGCCAATCGGAGCGCAGTTGTCACAGTAATGATATGGCAGAATAGTTTTGAAACAAATCAAATTACATTTCATCTCTATTTCTGGTTATATACTCGATGAGTATTACTTATTTGAGTAATTGTTTCGGACAGATGTCGGATGGAGAATGGGAGTAGACCATCGAGTATATAACCAGAAATAAGAGACGAAATGTCATTTAATTTGTTTGAAAATTATTCTGCCATATCATTACGATGACACTTGAACGTGCGTTGAATTCGAAACAATTGACGGGTCTCGTCAATTGTTTCTGAGGCTATAATGGACGAAAATTGAAAAATTAAATATTTAATTACCGATGAAATACTGTTCCGTTTGCTCGTAATTAGATGTTTTACTCTTATCGAGTTGTTAGGTTTTCGCAATTGTTACACATAGGAAATGAGACTATTTTTCCTCTTTTTCCCACACCACCGAATGGAACAGCCCGCCATAGTTAGAGATATTATCTTTATTACAATAAATACAGAATATTTTTGGAATATACGGAGACGTACACACAAGTCAGTTGTTGGCGCTGTACTGTTTCAGCTTTCTAATTTGTGATTTCAGCGCAAACGAGAGTTGATATTTAAAAGTAATAGTACCATTTGACTGATGAGTTGCCAGGGATGGGTGGCCCTTATTTCGTGTCTATTTCTGTATATTACACACACACAGGTTTTTTAAGGGTATTTATTTTTTTCGCGAGATGCACGCGTGCTTAATGCTTGCAATTAATGTTACACACATAAACATGTTAATATATGTGATCAGATTAAGGGTCGTAATCCAGAACTGTACTCAATGCTCAAGTCAGGATTTGAGCAGACTTGAGTATGATTTTCAGTGCTCACTGCAATACTCAAGTCCTGACTTGAGTATTGAGTAGAGTTCTGGGATACGACCCTAAATCGCACAACTTAATTTGTCGTGTGGAGCTCGCGAAACTTTCGCGAACGGGCGCATTTGCAGTGCATTACTGCTTCCGTGGCCGAAAGTTTACCATGCTGGACTGCAACGCAGAGATCCCGGGTTCGATTCCCAGACTGGGAGAAATAATTGTTTGGCCTACATTTATATCTCTCGTGAGTATAGGTGTCATTTGTGGTCGTCTATGAGTGTTTGCGTTGAAAAAAAAAGACGACCTAAATCATTAGGTACACTGTGCGTCTCTAGGTTGCGTGACGGGTGAAGGAGTGAATGCATAGATACTGAAAAGTTGCAAAAAAATTTTTTTTCATTAGCATTATTCCATTTAGTAGTACGTAATCTTAAAAAAAATGCTATATTAATTTAACATTTTATGATGCAACGCCATCTTTAGCTTGCAAAGAAAAACGGCTCTCTAATAACTGTGATAAAAAGACAGATGGCGCCACCTCCCCAGTAATAAAACCAGACAACTTGCAATAACCGTTGTTTTAAGCAAAATCGTGCTTTTAATGTTATAATATTATGATAACGTTATATTAACGGAATTAAGTGCATACGCGTCGACCATAGTTATGTTACAGACTATTGGAGAAGTTTAGTAAGACAACATTGCTTCTAATAGATATATTTTCCTTTAGTTATAAAAAACAAATAGGTGGCCGAGTGAAGAAATAGATTTCTCACAGATGGCGCCACGGCAAAAAGTAGTAAAAACATAGAAAAATTCGTAAGGTCCGCTAGTTTGTTCCGTGGCTTAGTTGGCATAACGTGTGGCATGGTTTGCCGGTAGACGTTGGTTCGAATCCAGCCGGATTGAAGGAAATTTTTCTTAATGTACGATATTTGTAAACTAGTGAAGTAATTTCACAAAAATAATAAATATTTTTATTTTGGTAATATAACAGGTAAGGTAAAAAAGACAACAAAAGTTTAAATACTAGAAAGTAAAACTAGTGTTATGAATAATAATATTTATATTACTATTAATAATAATAATAAAATTGGGTCCCCGCGGCAAGGTGCCCAAGATGCTGGCAGCGTTCCCCCTTTGTATTGCTATGCTAATGCGTTGGGCAAGGAAGCTGCCGACTCTTGGGTTTCCCAGACAGTCTATTAATTTTTTGTATAATATTTTGTGCAGGCATGAAGGGTTTCGACTCTAAAGGCTGTAAATAAGTAGTCGGAGCCGGCAAAAATAATTTAATATCATGGTGGTCGAACATTGTGACATTCAATAAACTTAAAAAAAATACCGCAACCCTGGTAGGATAGAAGAGCAACAGTAGCCCAGTAAGAGAACGAGCAGCAAGTGCAACTTGACACGTTTAAATTCAACTGTATTCCGCTTAACATAAGATCGGTCCAAAGTTTAAATATCTAGATTGATGTCCTCTAAGGTATATTTGTGTATATTTAGGGCGATTTCAAATTAGAGTCTTATAGAAGTGCTGCAGTGGCGCCACTAGGGCCTTATTCAGAGTGGCGGCGGGCGCGGGTGCGTGTAAATCGTGTACATCAAATGTACGTAGATGCTCGTTGCGTTCACAGTGGCCGCGCGGGTCGGCGCCTGCCTCGAAGCGGGTGCGGGCGCGCGCGGGCCGCGCGGGTATATCTATTGGCTCGATCCGCCCTTACCTTTCACAATCCTTGGTCTAGCATCTAGCGTCTGTTTACGATTTCGACGTGTGGATCTACCCGCTCGTAACCGCTTCAGCACTGTGAAAGGGAAGACGCCAAGAACCGCGCGCCCGCACCCGCCACCGGTTTCGGGCCTGCACTTTGAATGAGCCCTATGGAGACTAGATATTAGCGGGCTTTACACAGACACTCTATCGCGCGTGACACAGCAGCATCGTGTGCGATTAAGCGCGCGTGTAAGGACGTCGAAAGGAAAAAGAAAAGCACTCCAACACGCGCCAGTTTCACGCGGTCTATCCTGCGCTATTAGCCTTTGCACGGACGCTCTTTCCGTTCTAACAAAAACGAACACGAGAAATCGCGCGCGAAAGAACGTTACCTTAAAAAAATTCAAACAGATAATCGCGCACGATAGCGCGTGCAGGCTTTCCCGAGCACAATCGTGTACGCTTCTGGTCACGCACGATATAAAGACTGTGTAAAGGGGGTTATTGTTTGAAAATTAGTAGGGACGCGACTACCGCACCACAGACGTGTATACTGAAGGCGCCTAAGTTGCAATAAGATTCGTTAACAGTGAAAGAAAATAACGCCATAAAGCCTACATGTCGATGAAGAAAAACCATAGGAAAAAGCATGAAGTCCCCAATCCTAGAACAGATGGCCGGACTATGCCTTAAACCCTCTCTTTAAGGACATCCGTGCCCAATAATGGGGCGTATAAGGGGCAGAAGATGAAAATATAACAAGCATTTGATTAGCAAAATTAACATGCATATGAGAAACAAATAGTAAATAATCAGGCAAACCGAACTACATCTCCAAATCGAACTACAAAATATTTCTTCTTTATTTTCTATCTATGTGGGATAACTGCTAAATGAGGTCTAAAACAAGAATTACTTATTAATTTTATCTGTATTCCAGCCATCGGGAACAATTAGATGTATAAATAAATTCGTTTTACAAGCGACAGATGGCGCGAACGGCGGCCATCTTGTGCCGTATTCATAGGTGATCTAATTAGCACACGTTGTTTATTTTTGTTTCACATTAATTTTAATATAAATGTGACATTGTGGTTTATTAGGAAATATAATTGTTTGTCTCAGCCTCATTTTGAAAAGTAATTCAAGATATATTTACGAACAATTGAGTACATTTTTAAAATTCTTTTAATAAATTTGTTTTTGATATTGTGAATATCATATTCAATTATAAATGAAAAAAATAATATGATTAATTCATTCAATCATATCAATGAACTATCTATAAAATCAGTTTAAAAAAAATTTAAGTATATTGAATTGTATTAATAATTAAACGGTTAGATGTGTGTCAAGATCATAGCAATTGGAAATTCTGTACATTCTTTGCCTATTTCAATGGGAAATGGATCAAGGTATATGATATATATATAAGGTCATCCTTTTTAATTGTGATGTAATATGATATACATATATTATGATTCTATTATTTATTATCTTTTTAATAAAAATGGTTGATAGTTTCACTTAGTGCACACACTCATAGCTCCATACTAGGGAAACCCTGTGTCGCAGGTATCATGGACGCAACTCACGAGCGAAATAAATGTATGCCATACAAATATTTCTCCCGGCCCGGGAATTGAACCTGGGATCTCAGCGTGGCAGACTAGTATGGTAACCGCTCGGCCAAGGAGATAGTAATATATCTGTTAGGTAGACATCGAATCAAATATGTAGTATTTCCAATACTTGATCTTTATAATTAAGATTTGAACTTGATAAGAAAATTCCGTTAATTTCAAATAACATCCAAGCAACTCGTAAAATCAATTAGACAAAACAAAAACAAAATGTAAATCGTTCGCGTAATAACAATCGACATTAACTAACGCCCTACACATTAGGCGCAAAGTGTCCAATTAGAAAGCAGGTAGCGTAAAAAGACGCCATTACAGAACGGTTCGCGCCAAAAGGTCGGCCATCTTGCCCGGGCAGCGTTCGGATACACGCGTGCGAATTATTGTCCATGGTTGCATATGTGATCTTGTTTATGGAATTAATTTCGGTCATTGTGCTTCTGTTTCCTCTGATTCTTTATGGTGTGCAATTTTCCGTTGTCTTTTCCGTTATTTTTGTGAGGGCGAAAATGTGTTCATCAAGTGAGGTCACTTTTATTACAGATTAGATTTATGCAATGGTTCATAAGACAATTAAGTATAATGTTTTTTGTATTTATAAAGAATGTTGTAAAGTGTATGTATTTTAGATTAAACCTTTTAATTTCGATTGGTTTTAAAATATATGTATTGTGTATGTACAGAACTGCCTCCGTGGCCTCCGCGGGAACAGTTAACACGTTTGTCTGCCACGCAGAGGTCTTGGGTTCGATTCACGGGCCAGGAGAAATAGTATATGACTTACATTTATTTCCCTCGTGAGTTTGGGTGTAATTTGTGGTTGTCTATGTGGGTGTCCATGGCACTGAGGAAGATTTCTCAGTTCCTGAGACCCGTGAAATATAACATCCCCTTACAGGATGCAGGACAAGCTTGACTGTGAGTGCGGTCTCTCTTATATTGGACAAACAAAGCAAAGTATTTGTACCCGCGTCAAAGAACATATAGCTGATGTCAAACACCGTCGCGTAAACAAGTCTGCACTCTGCGAGCATGTCATGGATAAACCTACACATTCAATGAAGTTTGACAAACCCCAGGACCTTGCAAAAGAAGTCCGTTATCTACCCAGAATGCACGAGAGGCCATTGAAATTAAAAAACATCCTAATTTCAACAAAGAAGATGGTTTCTCCGTACCACCAGTTTGGAATTCAGTATTTCCTCTAATGAAAAATCCCAAACAGACATAAGACTGCAGTACTAATTAATATGTTTTAGTTTTATTCTAATTTCTATTATTAATTAATAATAAATTGAACTTAATAAAAATTAATTCAATAAAATAATTTGTAAAACTGAATGTAGCGTAAATTGGAATGTTTTCTTTGTAGAATTAAAAATAAGGTATTTAATTAATAACTATTGTAACTATAGTGAAAAAATAGGGTGGTTTGCATCAATATTAGACATAACTGGTTGAAGACTGTACCACCTCAGTCAACCGTGACCATGGGACCTGTAAAGGGCCCGAAACGTCGGTTTGTTTGAAAAAACAAATATACGCGATTTAAATCCGGAAAAATTGTTTCATTTCCTATGTGTAACAGTCGCGAAAACCTAAGAACTCGATATGTAATTAATAAGTTTTGCTTTAAAGTTGCCGTAAGAGAATGAAACTAAATAAATAACTTTTCATTCCTTCATTTCTAAAAGATGGTTTAAATAATGTCTACCCTATGTACATAGAAATTAAATCTTATTTAGAATTCAAACAATCACAGTTGTTTTTAACAAGCTCCGTTATATTTTGACAAAATTGCAATCGCCGAAAGGAACATCACATTTAAGCTAATTACAAAAGTTGGGTACGGTTTGTAAAGGAGAATTAGTATTTTGTGGCGTGACTCGTGTCGACCTGCGATTACGGCTGTTAACTGTCGTAACACCGGCCTTTTGGACCGGTTTACACGAATACCGTAACGGAACGGTTATGTTTTGGTTTATAATGGGATTGCAGTAATAAACTAAAATTTAACCCTCAGGTAACGTGGTTTTTGAAGGAAAATGTTGGAAGCCGTTGGCCTGATAGACGAATCAATTCTGCGGGAGCTTAACGTCCACCTTATGTCTCTGTAGGATACTTGATTTCTTTAGTCACATTGCCAGGAAAGAACGGTACAACCACGAATAGCTAATGGTTACCGGATGGAACGGGTAACCGTCCGAAAGGTCGCTGTTCCATAAGATGGTACGACCAAGTTTGTACGGCTCTCGGCATGGGTCTTCATGACACGGTTCACTATTTCAAAGACCACCACAGATGGCACAGTGAACATACGGAAACTGCTTCCGCGGGGGAGTAACGACCCTCAGAAATGAGGTATACGACGCGAGGAGGAGGATCACCTGCTTTTAGACAGAAGGTACGGGAATTAACAATGCATTTTTTGTTTACAGAGACCAAGTGACCAAGTCGTGCACCTGGTGGTGGTGGTCTGTAATTTCCCCAGTATGTTTCAAAGTCAGGACGCTATAATACTCACATTGCCACTTGGCGGCAGAAATTGGTAAGATGGCAGTACGTCCCAGGACGTACTCTTTCACAAGAAGCTGTACTGCTACTTGATGCTGGAGAGGAATGCTTGGGGTATCGTGGACAGACTTTCGTAATTCAAGCTCCTCGAAACTCCTAGAACTCGGCATCAAATAGCGCTTGTCTACTGTGGTACAAACTCGCATCCTGTAGTTCTTTAGTCACATTTCAAGACGGAATATTGACTCCATAGAGAATCTCGACCGAGCATATGCGGTCCCATGCGATGAAGTAATCAAATCAAGTCTGCAGTGGGCGGTCATTTACATGAGTACACGAGGGAGTCCACTAACAGAAAGCTATGGCGAGATACCGTTAGGCGAACCACATAAGTCCTTAACCGCCATACTCAGTGATGACCACGATCGCTCTGTCAAGAGTGTAACGAAAAGAAGATGAATGTTGTTCATATGGAGCCGACGTTCGTTCTTCTACACATTTTATAAGTAATCCGTCTTTATCTGTTTTGTCATAATGTGAATATGTTTTGTATAATTTGCCTCATGTCACTTAGTAGATGGACAATGTGTTTTACCCCACATACAGCAATTAGTGTATCAAATAGGCACTAGAAAAGTAACATAACAACTTTTTGTTTTATCTCCGTGATGGAACTAGAGCAGAATAGCGGTATTGTACAAAATATTATATTCAGATAGCTGTTACTTTGTAACTTCAAAGTAATCTAAACTACATTGTAGACCCGGGCCCTCGTGTTAACTATGAAAAGTTAGGTCGGCAGTTAGAGTAACAATTGTGACGATGTCCGCGTGTATCCGAATGTTTTATTCTTTACGACGCTGCTTAATTGAGACCCTCGTCTCTCCTAGTTTTACAATGACATTAATTTTGAATATTGTCGTTATGTTTAGTATACAAGGTGTTGCGGAATAGATCTTCCTTCATTTAACACTATTGTTTACATGGATAAAGCTGGTGATCAGTTGGTTGATTGACAGTGCAAAAACCTGTCATATAAACGTTTGTAAAGTCTAAAAATGTGTACATATAGAAGCTATATAAAATTTAAACGCGTAAACAAGTCTGCAGTCTGCGAGGATGGTATGGATAAACCTACACATTCAATGAAGTTTGACAAATCCCAGGTCTTTGCAAAAGAAGTCCGTTATCTACCCAGGATGCTGCGAGAGGCCATTGAAATTAAAAAAACATCCTAATTTCAACAGGGAAGATGGTTTCTCCGCACCACCAGTTTGGTTCTGTATTTCGTCTAATGAAAAATCCCAAACAGACATAAGACTGCAGTACTGCTTAACATGTTTTAACTTATTCTAATTTCTATTATTAATTAATAATAAATTGAACTTAATAAAAATTCATTTAATAAAATAATTTGTAAAATGTAATGTAGCGTAAACTGGAATGTTTCTTTGTAAAATTAAAAATAAGGTATTTAATTAGTAACTTTTGTAACTATAGTGAAAAAAATAAGGTGGTTTCAGTCTACCGTGACCATGGGACCTGTAAAGGGCCCGAAACGTTGGTTTGTTTGAAAAAAACAAATATACGCAATTACAGCCCGGAAAAATAGTTTCATTTCCTATGTGTAACAATCGCGAAAACCTAAGAACTCGATATATATAAAACTACAACTGCTTAACTCTGATACATGCCATATTGTTGCTTTGTTACATGTAGTTCTTTCGCAAGGAGGTCTACAGCTTTAAGTAGAGTGTGAAAGAGTTCGTCTTGGAAAATACTGCCACCTTAACTACATATTTTTACCGCTAAATCAGTAAACATGTGTGTGGCACCGCAACTGTTATGGACAGGCTTGCCGCTTACCACCAGGCGCACAACCAGTTATTCCCGTCCGTTGGCATATTATAAAAAAAATGCAATTCTTATTTATAATATTAATTGTAGTGAAAATTATGATGTTGTAATACCATAGTTTGATGGTATTAATGCCATGACATTAATTTATTTCAATATAACACTGCTCCACTAGTTTGCTTTAATTATTAATATTTACAACGATCAAGTTAAAATACGCTATAGTTTTATGAATCTTTTTTAATTAGATGTCCAAAATGTTAAACAAAGAAATGTCATTGTCAAAGTATGTACACCTGCATCCGCAAGAGTATTAAACCTTCCATTTTTAACGGAATTGGAAAAGGTTCTCAATTCGACTGTATGTTTTTTTTGTATGCATGTTACGCGATAACTCCGGTATTTGTGAACCGATTTTCGTGATTCTTTTTTTGTTACAAAGAGGGTACCTCCACAGTGGTCCCATTTAAATTTGAAGAAAATCATCCACCTCTAAGGGTGGCTATTTACGCATGAACATTCAGTTTTATAAATAGCGCCTGAATTTTACTTAAGGAGCAATTATTTTAATGGTTGGTTTTGCTATTCTCCAATTGAAGGCGTTTTTCTCTCAATATACTTTGAGCAGTGAGAACCGATTTTTATTATCTCCTGTGTCAAGTCTTGTATAGTGGCGAACTAGATGTAATTCCACGTACTTTTGAGGTCGGTTTTTTTAGTGCTCTGTACTGAGATTATCTATTGTTTTAATTATCTATTACAAAATATTAACAATAAACAAAAATTACGGAGACAAGAAAACATTCGAGTTCGAAAAATGAAGCACGAATGACATCTATGATACGACAAAATGGCGGCACAAAAAATATTTTTAATCCCGATTGTGCTAATAACACAAGTCACAAAATTATTGACGCCTTTAAACATAATCTTTTGTTGTAATCATTCTATACAACGAAATTAAGTAAAAATACATATTGCAAAATGTGAATGGTTCAGGTTTTATTAGATAACATCAATAACAGTTCTAAATGTTTACTAACGTCAAAAATAGGAAACTACCATTTAAAATGTATTTTCCTGCTCTGTTATCCCCTATGTGGACACCTAATTATTCATACTATAGTGGAGTAATTTCACAAAAATAAAAATCATGACTGTAAAATATCACGATATTCATTCCAAACATTATTACAATAAGAGATATCTCTTCTCAACCTCTGGTAGGTGTGTAGAAGCGCTTCTGGTGCTGGTGGCGTTCTGTGGGATAATAATAATGTAGTCTGGAGAGTAGTAGTAGCCTGCGCTTCTCCGCAGCCTCCATACATCTTGCTTAGTAAGTTTAGTAGTAGAAAAGTTGAAAGTCCAGTTTTGTAGGTATTTATTCAGGTTTAACAATAATATTATGATCTTTAAAATGTAAACGGTGTAAATATAACTAGTAAAAGGTTCAAAAAGATAAGAAGAGATATGTGTGTTCATACATATGTGTTCGCTACCGCGATCGAACAGGGAGTGACGATAGAATGAAACAAAATCAGAATGTGAGGCATAGAATGGAACAATTCAAAATTAGAATTTAAATACGAGTGTGAGGATAAAATAAGAAATTTAAATAAAAAGGTGGGATGACGATCAAGGAGGTCACACCGTCACAGCTGTAACGGTACCTGGCCGAGTGAAAAATAGCTTTCATAGATTTCTCACAGATGGTACTACAGCAAAAAGTAATTGGAGTCCATTAGTTCATAGTGTCTGGTACGGCTGGAAGACGTTGGTTCAAACCCAGTCGGATCGAAAGAATTTTTTCTCAGTCAAGTTGGGGTTAAAACCACCTATCTATTTAAATAGTTTTGGCTATAACTAAGATACTTGTCAGATAATCTAAATGGCCAATGTATACGTATCTGTAGCTAGCTGATCAAACTAAAGAAGGTGCAATAAATTGAGGGAATTTTAATGCAAAACTATTGTGACCACAGACTTCTCTTACTAGAATAAAAATATTACGGGGGTCAGTTATTCACTGAAATTGCCTGTAATAGGCATGTCAGGTAACCGGAATAGACTTTTGAATTTAATTAAAATAAATTATTGTTTTACATTATTATTATTATTATTATTTATATCAATTCAATAAAAATTTAATTAAGACAGTGAATAGCGACATCTCTCGCCAGGACTGGTAAAGGTACTAACTGGGTGATAAATCTGTAATAGATTTCTCATAGATGGCACATAGAAAAATTCGTGAGGTCCGTTGGTTCGTTCCGTGGCTTAGTTGCTATAGCGTCTGGCATGGTATGCAAGAAGACGTCGGTTCGAATCCGACCGGATCGAAGGAATTTTTTCTGAGTGTTCGATCTTTGTATT
Source organism: Hyposmocoma kahamanoa (assembly GCF_003589595.1). Classification (NCBI taxonomy): domain Eukaryota; kingdom Metazoa; phylum Arthropoda; class Insecta; order Lepidoptera; family Cosmopterigidae; genus Hyposmocoma; species Hyposmocoma kahamanoa. Next base: position 1,872,644 of record NW_020654810.1, on the reverse strand, counting down.
AATGATTATAACAAACTAGTGGAGTAATTTCACAAAAAATAATTGAATATCAATTCAATAAAAATTTAATTATTGTTTTACTTTTTGAAAATCTTAGACGATAACACAAACAAATTTTTTCATGGACAAAAATAAAAATAAAATTATCAGTTGTCTTAATACTAATTATATCTAGAAAAAAGGAAGGAACGAAGCAATCTTAAAATAGACTGAAGTGGTTCTAGCTTTATAGTGTAAGTAAACATTATTATTTATTTTTATAACAGTAACACAGTAACTTTAGCTCTGTATGTTAATTTACCAGAATTTATTATCTCGTTTAGAAACCATACAAAGCACTTCAAAATAACAACACCCCGTGGCAAGGACATAAAATTAAATTTATATGACAAACTATTGTATAAAATTCAAATGGTACGTGTGAAATCTTGCTCTGCTGTAATTGTATTGACCAACCCCCGAATTGGGGGGTGGTTCACGTTTTGTATTTACAATAGGGACGGGATGATACACGTGTGTGTCTAGTATTACCTATTTATTTATCCCAGTTACAGTCGACAAGATATGGTGGCACTAGCGTGTGATTCAAAAAAAGAAAGAACTGGGGGCCTACCATAACCTTTCCTAAAAGTATCTTATTTAAATGTAAGCTTATTGTAATGTTACTCATATTCGCACCATGACAAACCTGTCAACCAAGTAATATATTATTGCTAAAGTGACTAAAAGAACGAAAGATTTCCCAATATTGCCTATTCCTTACTAAAAAAGGAAAGAAATAACGCTATGTGAACTATATAATGTCATCTCTTTCTTTTTTGATGTTCCGAATCGTAATATCGTAGTGTAATGTTCAAGTACTTGATGTAATTTTATCTGTTAAAAAATAAAAGAATGTAATAATAAAATCCATTAAAATTACGTTGTTTTCAATTATTTTTCCGCACTTTCTGGGAATTATATATATAATTCGGAATTCACGACGTGACTACCATGAATCAGCTTGTTTTATTTATTTTCGTAGTGTCAACTGTTAGTGTCGCCAAGGAGCATATAGATGTCGCTGTTATAATTTTACGAAATAATTTTTATTTAACGACAAATGATTTCCTATGTATGTACTATTAAATAACAAAAGAAAGAAAATATTGAACAGATTTATGTAAATAAATAAGTTCAACTTAACTTTTAATCGTTAGAAATCAATTCAAATTTAGACAATAAATTTGAAAATAATATTGTTTCCATTGCATCCATGCAACTATTTTAAGATTGCTAAATTTGACATAAGAACATTATTACTTTAATATTACAGTCGCGCCGTAGTACGAACTGAGTGAATGAATAGCCACAAAGCTGCCAATAAAACATCATAGTTATAACATTATAATAAGCTTACTACAGTTACTTTAAGCGCGTCATGATACGAAAAGTCAATGTAAGGTTGAAGTAATATTGTGTACCTATACATTTAGTTCCATCGCTCACCGCTGGATAGCGTTAGTAGTATTCTGAAACAAGCAGTTTGTTAATATTTTAGTATAAGGTAAATCGCGTATTTCGTATGGCAGAATTATTTCTAGTACCTAGTAGTGTTGTACTGTACTGAATGGCATTCTAATAAAGGCAAGTTTTAGTCAATGTTTTAGCGTCGGCACTAAATTCTGTGCGCCTACCTTCGTGAGACACAGTGCTCGATCTTTGGTCTCGTTAATTCCGTATTTTTTATTAAATTTACGCAAGTTGTCGAAATATACTGCCTTGGAGCAATTGGTGTCATAGTTCATTTATCTACACACTTCCCCTAACCCGTACTGTACTAAAGATTTCGAATCTAAGTAGCTCGCTTTTTTAAGATTGTAACGTTAATATTGCGCTAGTTTAGGGGGTTAATAAATCTACCCATTTTCACAATAATAATTACTTCATATGTTTAAACCCAAAATTAGAGCTCGTTGCATTGACTTACAAATAAATGGACGGGTCTAATACAAAAACCACGAAAAAAATGTCCCAAGTCAACCTATTTAAACGTAGTGACATGTAAAGGAATATGAAAAAGCTAAAACGTTGAATTTAAATTGTAATGTCATCGCAGTACTGTCTAATTTTGCTTGCTTCACTGTCAGTCGAACAAACGAAGACTAGAGCGTGAATGACGCTCTGTATACGATTTTAACGCCCTATAAGTTCGGACACTTTTTAGCGCGGATCCGACGTCCATATAATTGTAAGTCAATGGCTCGTTGTGAAAAAGTTTGTCCAGGGGAGTACTTCCACCTTACCTATTTCTGCCGCCAAGCAGTAATGTAAGCATTACTGTATTACGGTCTTGAAGGTTAAGATTACTAGTGCAATTACAGGCACAAGGGTTTTGTCAACTTATGTCTCAGGGTGACGAGCGCAGTGGCGGTGCCCTTTGAGCTGCATTGCAACTGCTATGGATAGACGTATCGCTTACCATCACGCCACGACTTGCTCGTCCCGTCGTTTGGTATCATAGAAAAATAAATAAAAAAGCATCCAAGTGTCGCCATCTATAATTTTCAATATGTACTAAAGTTAATTTGTTTGAATTGATACGGTCTCCGCATATCCCGATGTGAAAAGGGCATAATGTGTATGTAAAAGTACAACATGACATACCTTTAGGTATCTGTTTCTTCTCTTTTACATAAAACGTATTTGGTATATTGTTTTTTTCATATTCAGATAACAATATAATGTTTTTTTCAAACTGACAAACAATCAAAAGCAATTTGTTTAATTTTCGCACAACCACCTTGTTGATGTGTTCGCGGACGATTTGTGTCAACTCATAGCTGCAGTAGCACGCCATGTATACTTAAATTATCATAAAACTGGATACTCTTGCATTTTGTATTTCCGATTTATGTGTCTCATTTTATTTTGTTATTATCATTTGTGTCATTATTATATTAAAGTTAAACTAGAATAGTCTTGCATTTTGTATTTCCAATTTATGTGTCTCATTCTGTTTTGTTATTATTATTTGTGTCATCATTATATCAAATTTAAACTAAATAGTCTTGTATTTCCAATTTATGTGTCAGATTTTATTTTGTTATTATTATTTGTGTCATTATTATATCAAACTTAAACTAGATAGTCTTGCATTTTGTATTTCCAATTTATGTGTCTCATTTATTTTGTTATTATCAGTTGTGTAATTATTATATCAAATTTAAACTAAATAGTCTTGTATTTCCAATCTATGTGTCCGATTTTATTTTGTTATTATCATTTGTGTCATTATTATATCAAATTAAAACTAGAAAGTCTTGCATTTTGTATTTCCAATTTATGCGTCTCATTTTATTTTGTTATTATTATTATTTGTGTCATTATTATATCAAAGTTATGCAGCGATTACATTTTTCCAAAATGAAATTGCCCTTATCTGACATTTGTGTTAAAATAACAGTAACTATAAAAACTTAACAGTTACACATCATACCAGTGATATTAAAGCCTCTAATCCGTGTGAGAAACAATAATATCGTGATATACAGGACGACCCGCCTAATGGCTTTAATAAAGGTACGAATTTACGTCATACCGTATTTATGATTTTATTTCGATATATTTAATTAAAATTTTAGTGTGACGTTTTTGGGACCGTCGTCGTAGAGACACGTTTTGGGCCGCGGTTTTGTTTATTATCGTTTGTTATTGCTTTTAACCTT
>NW_020654810.1:1818222-1863937 GCF_003589595.1 Hyposmocoma kahamanoa | reverse complement strand
TCGTGGTTTTTGTATTAGACCCGTCGTCCATTTATTTGTAAGTCAATCTATACGGTCATCTTTTTAAATGATTAATCCTTTTTCTCTGAGACATAAATCAATGTATATTGTAATCTGTTCTGTACTAATGTTTGATTAGTATAAATTAACTTTGATAGTTTCATGTTAATCCTCAAAACTAAGTCAAATTAACATTAAAAAACCTAAAACCATGTTCGGAAACGCTAGCCAATTAGCTGTTTTTTCATATAACCTACCCTATTGAATGGAGGGCGCAACCAAGAATTGACCTATACGAAAAAAGAGGACCAAATATTATTTTTCACTATCAAATATTAATTTAGTATGCTTAAACATAATGATGGTGTTACCTTCAATGTTGTTTATTTATACATTTATCCGTCATCTATCAAACATAAAAAAATATCGTTTATTTTGAAAAAGTGCACTTTTGTAATAGATTAATTGTCTTTGAGTATCTATTAACATTATCCCTTTATGAAATTTCTATACTCCCAGAAGTTAGTGGTGTCGATCAGTTAAATCGATAATCGTTATTAAAGTGTATTATCTAACTTATGACATATTTAAGTCAGTGTTATAATAACATGCCAATACCAATCAAAATCAATTCATAAAAAATGCATTAATAGAGTCCGCATCACGAATAATTTCGATAAGTCATGAACTGTTCGTTAGTTTTCAATATAAATAATATGTATAATATATGTAAATGAGATTATAATTTATTACACTTTGGATAAAAACTCAACAAAGATAAACAATTTTGCTGAAAATAAAACACGTACCGTTTTAAAAATGGCCGCCAAACCATTTCTCGACTAGATGATTGACTATGTACATTCGATGTTATTTTTCCGTCTGACGTAACTTCATCGTGTTAAGTTGTGAAAACCAACAGTAATTGATGATTTATGGATTTCAATGACTGTATGTTAATGAGTGGTAATGCAAATATGTAAAATAATGATTGTTTTGTGATGCTTGAAAAAATATAATTTGTATAACGTTGCTACAAATTTACGTCGCCTTAATTGTGTCGACCTATCATTCTAATGAAGTAAAATTTTACAGGGTATAATTAAGGTTTATAACGCGAATGTTTCGTAGTAAGATCTCTCGCTAACGGTGTAGGAGAAGGTCCACCTTATCTATTTTTGGCGCCAAGCAGTAAAGTGAGCATTATTGCATTCCGGTTTTGAAGGATAAAGGCGCCGGTGAAATTACAGTTACATGGGACTTATGTCTCAGGGTGACGGGTGTAGTGGCAGTACTCCTAAAATCTTTGCGATTTAAAGCTCTGAGTGGCACTGCAACTGTTATGGATAGGCAGGTCGCTTATCATCAGGCGCACGTCTTGTTCGTTCCATCACTTGGTCTTATAAAAAAAAGCCTAACGTGTAAGAGCAAATTGATCTAAATATAAAGTATATCCTATAAAAACCAAAATCCAAATTAAATCACGTCATAATGAAACAACCATTGACAAACATCACGTGATTGTTGGACGCAATAAACAATCAGCAGCGACGACCATCCCAGATCAAACAAATTTTCAATTCTCATCAAAAACGCGGTATTATGACGGCCTTAATAAAAACGGCTGGCAATATTCGCTGTACTCGCAGCAATATCGTAATGAACACCCTGTATACACGGCGGCCATTTAATCTCGCACCTGTATCACACTGTATATGGGATGGTACAAGTGGTAAAGTCTTCGCTAGTTTACAAAATCGTCTTGTCAATAATCTTTACCACAGTCACAAAGAAACGAATGCCTATTAAACAAGATTGGTCTCAGTAGTGCGCCTTGAGATACACTCTATACGAGTCAACAAAATAATATGAGTTAAGGAAAAAGGTCGTGAAACAATTACAAGTACATATTCCGAAAGGTGAAATACGTGCTCTAGTTATTTCGGAATTTTAGTGTTTCGGAAAAATTTTGATCATTGTTGATCGATCGTCAATTCTCGTCTATTGGACCATCTATCGAAGGCTCGGGTCGCTCGCTAAACGGTCGGCAGTTAGCTTGTCCTAAACAAATACGTTGGGCCATCTGCGTAAGGGGGTTTGGGCCGCATTAAAACATTGTTTAGGTGTCCAACATGTGTCATTAGCGAATCGCTGACGCCGTAATGGGCTTTGTTTTTTCTTGATTACAATTAGGCGAGGTTTACTCGACAAAGGTGTAATGTAGATAGGTTTTTATAACATTCTGCTATTATTAGTTTATATTAATGACAATAAAGAGAAGCTTTTGTTAATTGTCATCAAAATTTTAATTGTAACGCTATGCAATTTCTGTGCTTGTCGATTGAGCTTTGTTAATCTACCGGTGTTTAAATATATGTACTTTTCTTTCAAATTAAGTCCAATGTAAGAGATATTTGAACTAAACAGAAGGGTATAGTTGGTACAGTGAACTGTAAAGTTTATAATAAAAGCAAAAAGATAAGCGATGTTTTAATTTAACCATCAAACTATAAACTACCGTCTCCGTCGACCGCTCGGGGCGAACTGACAAACTTTTTAATTTTCGACATTCACGTCGCTCTGCGATTGGCGTGGAACTTGCACAGATAAGGAAAAGTTTTGAATTTCGAACCGGGGTCGATGAATCTTTGGTTTGTTTCGATAGTGCCAGTTTTATTAAGGAGTTTCGATGCGAATCTTTTAAAATACCTTCCATTTGTTCAAAATTTATATCGTAGTAAGGAATAAACAGATACCTTTTTTTTTTGATACCTACACTTCAACTATCATAAGATTCGTGACGTGATTTTCCTCACAATTACATTCGTACCGGCGCGATGCGATCAAGACCCAAGTTGGGCGCCATCAAACGTAAGAGACGCCCTGGAGAAATCAGCTGGGATATGTGCCTCGTTAATGAGCTCAGTCTATTACTTGTTCAGCGAATATTGCTGACTTTAGCCGTATAATGATATTTTTATTATCAAATATTTTTATGTGTTTTGTCTTATTGCAACAATATAGAATACTGTCGTATCAAAAGATTGTCGTGCCTTACGCGTTTCGGTGTGCGTTTTGGCGTGCGCGTCCTTTTGCGCATTTGAATTCTGCAAACCAGCTATAAATAGTCGTCTTGCATGGTGCTTCATCGCCAAAAGCAGTTTGAAGCCAAGCGAAGCTCCGCTGAGCCGTTAAATTACACTTAAAGTCGTAGAAAATCATACCACAAACATTTTCACGAGTTAAATCCATGGTGATGTAGACAACCAAGTTTTAAAAATAACGCCACAATGTGACAGCAAGTGACAGGCAGATAAAACAAACTGTATTCTACAGCCAAAGAGTTTCATTTTGAAATGTTGTAATTACGTTTTAAATATTGTTTATGTAAGTGGCCAGTTCTGGAAACTTATACTGCGCCCTATGTATATCACAATTGTGGTATCATTTTTTTAATCTTCAATACAATTTCTTCCACGATTTGTGTTATAATTTTTAGTTTAGAAATTAATTCCATTTGCATGCATACATATGATCCATATGATGATGATATGAGTTAAAAGCAGATCCTTGCAACCCTGCTGATGGTTGTTCGATTTGACGGCCTCCGTGGTCGAGTGGCTTGTACACCGGTTTTCATGGTGTCGCCGTCTCTGAGGTCCCGGGTCAATCTAGAAAACTAACTTTTCTATATTGTCTCGGATCTGGGTGTTTGTGGTAGCGTCGTTGTTTCCGATTTCCATAACACAAGTGCTTTAGCTACTTACTTTGGAATCAGACCAACTTATGTGATGTTGTCTAATATATATGTGGACAGTGCTGAGTGTTAGATTTATAAATTAAAAAAACAAATGTTTAACTATGAGTTAGCTGTCAAGTTTTTTTTTGTCTGTGATTCATCTATGACTTGGGTTTACGATACTGTTCAAAACTTATTGAAATAAAGAAAAAACTCATTAAATTCGCGTTATTTATAACGCCATCTCCACATATATTTATATTTATTCGATGGTTCGAATACTTAGAGGAGACCCGTGTCCAGCACTATGACGTGTAATAGGTTGGAAGTCGCCTGAAAATAATGGAATGTGCACCTTAACTTCAAGCAGATTAAGTAATATTTTTTTTATAGGACTGTTGAATAGCTGACGATTGAGACAAAAATGCAGCATCTGCAACTTTCTGGGTGTGCTTTTTTGGTATACTATTTAAGTTAGCTTGTGTCTAAGTGAGGTTTCTTGCTTTATTTTTGTTTATTTTGTTGAAACTATTCAGATTACTTTTACCCAAAATGCAATGGTTAAACCGACATCGGTAATACTATAGTTGAGCTTTCCACAAATAGAACGATCAGATAATTTTGATACAAATTTACATGGAACATATGGCGTAATACAGCAATCCCAACTGAGACTTTTTAATTTCCCCTCTTCTCACATCGAATAATATTTTCTTGAATCTTGAGCCGCAAAGTTACATGAGGTCTTCCCTTGAGAAATCAGCGTCAGTCGATATGAGCTAATTGAGAACATTGCCACACCTTCATTACCACAACCCTATTTGCAGTTGATATATATAGAATACCATGTATAATATGTATCTACGTGATATCGGTCTATTTATAGGGATAGACAATTACTTTAAATGGAAATAATTGGGTCCCTATAGCATCATTGTACGTCGACTTCTGGGCACGAGTCTCCTTCGAAGAGACGGCTTAGCCACGATGTTTCTTTGTGCCGTTAGCAAGTGGTATTGCTATTAAATATTCTCAAATGTACGTAATTTAGGAATTAAGATCATTGGTAGGTGCTATAGGGACTTGGCTCTTTGATCTTTCGACTGAGCAGCAACCATTCTCCTACCCTCGATGGGTCCCTGCCGCAGGGTACATTTGTATGGCTATGCTAGTGTGTTATACAAGGCAGCTGCTTTGGTCCCTTATTCTTTTATGTTGGTGAGTTGGACAAGGTCCAATACTTTTTTAGATCGAAGAAAGAAAAGCACCGAGGATAGGTTTTAAACTCCGAATGGCGCCAATAAGTAGCTTGAGCGGTTCATTGTGAAAATGCAAAAAATACACCGTTTTTATTATTATAATTTTGCTTAAGGCTCCAAATTCAAAACCACAATGAAAATGTGGTGCAAGCCAGCTTGTTGTAGAAATTTATATTGTAATAAAATATCATCAGTACACAATAGAACTAACCATTGTTGTATTTAGTAAATAAATCATAAAACGTACAAGCAATTTAAAAATTTCTATCGAGAGATTTATGGCAATTTTACCGCGTTTAAGCATTGCGACGGGATCATTTCCACTTTTTTGTGTACATTTGACGTCCATCTCACCTGATGGAAAGTGACGATGAGGTCGACGATGGAGCACGCACACCTAAATAATGCCTATTCACTCTCGCCTTGAAAAGGCCCAAGTTATAACGTTCAGGGAACAAGTCTGCAGGCAGGGAATTCCACTCCATACCGTTCGCCATATAAACGTGGAAGCGTAACGCTTCGTGCGAATCTTTAAAATATCCACAACACAGAGGTAGAACCCAAGCCTACGCCTAGTCCCCCAGTGATGGAAAGGGGAAGGCGGAATTAAATCGTGTAATGCCATCGCACACTCGCCGTGATATATTCTGTAAAATACCGACAAGCAGGCAACTTTACGGCGGTGTTCAAGGCTTTGCAGCTTTGCCTCCACTAATTCCGAGTCACCAATAAGCCTCTTCGTACGATTGTCAATTGAATCCAAAGTAGCCAGTTGATATGTAGCAAAGCCATCTCAAAGGTGGCGGCAGTACTACACGCACGACCGGACTTGTGCTTGGTACAGCTGAAGCAACTGTCCCGGTGTCAAGTAACGCCTCACCTCACCCTGGAACTGGACTGGACTCCTTGCTGCATTTTTGGCCATGGATTCAATGTATCTGCCGAAGTTCAAATTTGACGACAGGTCCGTTCCAAGTAGCTGGAGGCAGTCGGCTATCGGTATGGATATATCACGAAAAGTCGGAGTCTGCTCGAAGGAACTCCGTTTTGTGAAGAATAGACACGTCTGAGTTTTAGTAGCGTTAAATTTGACAAGATTGGCATCGCCCCAATCGGAGACTGCTTGGAGTCAAATCCAAACGGCTAACCATGGACTCTCGACAACACTGGATTTCCTCTCCTCTGACCCTTGTATTGGTCAAGTACCTATCTACAACTGTGCTGTCATCAGCAAACGCAAAGGTACCTGGAATTAACATATCATTGATATGCAGCAGAAAGAGAGTTGAGATGGAAATATGAACCCAGGAACCTGCCAGCCATAACACTCATAAGGATACTATTAGCGCCACGTACTGTGCATATCAAAGAGGCCAATGTCTTTCGCATACTTGGGTATCAGCAAATATCCTCGAGGTGCTACAGAATTGCGGCAGTCGCAACGAACGAACGAACTAACTTTTAATCATCTTTTAAAGTTTAATTTTAAGAGACTTGAAAAAATGTTCGTCACGCTCACAGCACTACTTATGCTATACACTGTACTCCAGAAAGTGGTTTAACATATTTTTTAATAAAGATATAATCCTCCCCTGTGCAATACTAGGAGATAGTAGAAAAAAGCTAATCAAGAGCTTCAATAAAAGCTCCGATTGGTCTCGAGCACATACGCAGACGGAGGGTGCATTTGCACAGCAGGGAAATATGTGGCCGGTGCTAAACATTAACGATTATAGTCGCCAAGTCACGTCTAATTGCAACAAGGGATTGCGCTATGCGAGATGTGGATAGGAAGCATTTTTTTATATATAAGTCATTTCTTACTTGTTTCTTGTCGACAACTTTACCGTAAAGGAAGCATGATCGTGGAGGCTCGTCATTTATGTTCTGATAAAGGTAATACAGAAGCTTTGGATGTTGATAGCCGAGGATTGAGATTGTCTTCTGGAGAGTCTTGTAGTGAGCAGTGAAAGTCTTCCAAATAATGGTTATGTTATCCGCTCACGCGATACATGCAGCCGTAGACGCATACCACACCTAGAGGTGCCGGTGATGATTTTATACCGATTTATCGGATATCGAAGTTATAAGAGGTAAAAGAACTAATATTAATTGCTATTTCGGTAACTACTCTAGCCAACCATAAAGTTTTTAATGCCTGTGTCTGTCATTTAAAAAATAATAAACAACTTCAAAAATACGTCACGACAATCGTTTGTGTTATTGTTTGGGCTGGTGATTTCGGTGTTTATTTATTGAAAACATACCGTAAGTAGCGTTTTTTAAGTTTACCCTGAATATAAATGTTTATAAACTATACTTTAAGGAGTAATTTTATGGTAAACGTTAGAACCACTCAAACGGAATATTATCATATTTATCCAAGTACACCAAAAATTTCATTAGTGCTTTTTAAGTGCAGGATTTGTGGTGTATTACTGCATTTTATTTGAGATGTTTTTGTTGGTAGTACGTAGGGTATTTATTTAGCAATGCAGAATAATAATTTTTATTTATAAAAACTTGTATTTAAACTGAATCCTTTTCTAATTTGCGAAACCAAATAGCCGCCATTTTGCGGTAGGAGGAGCGCATCGCGTGAGCGGATATATAGCAAATGAAAATAGGACATGTTGTTTCGGATCTAAAGCATCGGGCCTTTTATAGGTCACACGGCTGAACTTCACTTGGTATCATAAAAAAAGATAAATAAAAAAATAAAACTTTCACAATTCAAGTCTATCTGAAGCAAAGAATCGATATTAAGATCTTACATTAAGCAACTGTCTTTATTAATAATTATCACTTGAGTGCACATCAACGATTACTCATTGATTACGCATCGTTTGAGAGTTGTCAATATTTCCGCTTTGTAATAAACGTCACTTAAGCTTCGGCTCAAGATAGTTATTAAGTTCTAATCAATCGAGTGCAGGATCTTGATTGAAGACGGTATCATTCAAGATAAGGATGATGAGTGACATCTCAATCAATACCGGGCTTACGAACTGTTTATTATAGCTTTAGAAAACATTTTACTGGTTTACGCCGCATGGAACCGTCCAAGCTAATTGTAAGTGCGCGTTATCGCGAGACAAACGGGTTGGCTGCAACACATAACCATTACACTTTTTGGTTTCGCCAAATTAGCGCCTTTTTGCATCGTCTCCACTCTGATAGCCATTGTAATATGTCGCTATTGCTATTGTACTCATTTCCTTTATTTCTTTTTAGTTCTACATGAGAACATTTTGAATGCGATGAACATCTAAGTGGTAGTAGCCCAGTGGGAGGACAGTTTCTTCTATCTACAAAAATAAAATTTGGACCAAAGCAGCTGCCTTGTTGGACACACCGATATATAAAAAATAAATAAAACTGAAACCGCCAAAAGACGACCAGGTAGACACAAGACCATTTGGATTGGAACCGTCCAAAGAGACTTGAAGACTTTGGGTGTACACCCTGAGCTTACGCAAAGGCGCCTGGATTGGCGCGCGCGGACTTGGCTGATCCCAAAAGAAATGGGACATAAGGCCAGAACAAAGAAGAAGAAGATTGAAAACAAAAGTGTCATACAGTTTCTTAAATAATTATCAGCAACACTGCGATACTAAAAAAGTCTAAAAAGCAGGAACACTTAAACGTCAAATTATTCAAAAACTTGATTACAATTCTTCTTCTTCTTCGTTTTGCTCAATGGCGGTTCCTTCTTTTTAAGATTTCGCCAGTGTCGAGTTTTCCGCTTAGCAGAATAAGTTCAAAATATGTTTCTGTAAATATGGCCGCCACATAGAGGATGGGCAATTTGAGGCGGCGTGCTTGGATTGACTCGGGAGTCCTTAAGACGGGCCGATACGGGTATTTTAGTTCGAGATTCGTATAATTTCGCGTTTTAATCTACGATTAAGGCACAATAGCACTATCCTATTCCACTTTAAACTTGATTTCACAAAATAATTGAAAGTCAAAATAAAAACGACACTTTTCCGTCCAAGAGGTCCAGAGATAATCCTTGATTACAATTGGCTACTTAAATCGCAACAATAATGTCATTGACATCTGGGCTGTCAATATATTTTTCATGGCATTGGCCACTAGCGTATTAACCAAAAAGTTACATTAAAATCCGTTTCGTTCCGTTTTACGTTACAAAGTATTCAAAATCCTTAAAGATTTTCTAGAAATTGCAGGTAAAAAAACTGTTTATAATTCCGAGTTTCTTCATTTTGAGAGCTCTATACAAAATGCCAACTGGTAGCCTCGTTAAATTTTCCATTTATTTTAGTACCACTAACGGAACAACTCTTTTTACATATACATAAGTTTCATGTATAGTAAATATATACTATTTACGTTAGTTTCGAATTATTTTTATGAATTTCATTTATGGTAAAAGCACTTTTGACATGTTCCTTTATTGTAATTAAGTCTTATTGAATGTCAGGATGTTACATCACCATGAATTTCAATTACTTTTCGTGAAATTACTCCAGTAGTTTGTTATCATTATTAAATTCGAACCTACGTCTCCCAGCGAACCGTGCCGGATGCTAAGCCACGGAACGATCCAACGGACATCACGTGGATTTGTTATTATGCAAATGGTAATAAAATATGTTATGCACATATGCAGGGTTTACGCAAGTTCTTAAAGTACAATTTCATTCGCATAGATCAGGCATTTGACAGATACTTTTAATTTTTAAATTGTACCTGCCAAAGTTGTCTAACTCTCGGCGATTAGTAAAGTTAAGAAACAAAATGGCGTCGATAGATGGCGGACGATCATTGTTTAATTAACATTCCGCACCTCGGCGTCAAGACGCGAGAATTACACCGGTATCACTCCGCACTTATTGACAGGATAGGGCGGTGCTATGGGGTTAATGACTTTTGTACTAAGAACTGATATTTACATGTTACTTTTGTAAATACTAGGTCATTATTGCGTTACCAACCCATTAACCAACTATCCTCACAGTTATACGAAACTTAATAGAAAGAATTTAATTATGTGATAAGTTAATATTAATACATAATTTTTTTTAATGCAGATAAGCATGTTATGGTTAAACCTACATACTCAATTAAGCTCGACAAACGTCAGGTCCTTGCAAAAGAAGTCCGTTATTCATCCAGGATGCTGCGAGAAGCCATTGAAATTAAAACAAAACATCCTAATTTGAACAGGGAAGAAGGATTCTCATTACCACCAATTTGGGATTGAGTATTTAATTGAATAAAAATTTATTCTGATAAAATTAAAAAATAATTTATAAAACAGCTTATACTGGAATGTTCCCTGAAAAAAATTTATAAATAAGGTATTTAATTAATAACTTTTGTAACAATAGTGAAAAAATAGGGTGATTTGCATTAACTTTATCATCATCTGGGATTAATTATGTATAATGTTTTATTTCTTTTTCCGCTGCCCCGTCAGTAGCCATCGGGCACTTGTCAACGTCTGATGCGTGTCAAATTTTCTCCGCCTGTTCTTAGAGTCTCATCTCCTAAAATCTAAGCTCGCGTTCAAATACTCGCCTTAATTTTTACTTGACACTGATATTATAATTTCATTGAAATGCAATAAGGAACAATGCGATATCTTTCTACGGCTCATCCCTAGCCAAGTCCCGAGAGTACTCGCGAGACGAACATTCGACAGCGCCCGTTACCGGATTGACACCGGCATCCGCCATTTAGAAACCCGTTCTACTACGAACAGTGCTATCTTATATTTTGCCATCGAGTATATAACCAGAAATAGAGACGAAATGTCATTTAATTTGTTTGACCACTAATCTGTCAAATCAATCATTCTGACAACTGCCCTCCGATTGGCCAGGCCGAATTAGAGACAATTGACGGGTGTAGTCAATTGTTTCACTTCAAATCGACCAGTTTAACTTGAGCTTTGCTATAATGGGCGAAAATTAAAAAATTACGTATTTAATATTTAATTACCGATGAAATATGATTCCGTTTGTTTTGTGATTAGACGCTTTGCTGTTTTTCCCACACCACCGAATGGAACCCCCATAGTTAGAGATAATACCTTTATTACAATAAATACACAATATTTTTGGAATGTACGGAGACGTACACACAGGTCAGTTCTTGACGCTGTACTATTTCAGCTTTCTTATTTGTGATTTCAGTGTAAACGAGAGTTCATATTTACCCATTTGCCTGATGAGCTGCCAGGGATGGATGGCCCTTATTTCGTCTCTATTTCTAATACACTCGATGTGTTTTGCTAATAAAAACAAATTGACAGTCATTTGAGTCAGTAACTTGGAGTAGACGTTCATGCAAGTTATAGTTGTGTCGCGTATCGCTGTATCGCGGGTGCCATGGACACACACATAGACAACCACAAATTACACCCAAACTCTCGAGAGAAATAAATGCAGACCATACCAATATTTCCCTCGGCCCTGGAATCGAATTCGGGATCTCTTGGTAACTGTTCTTGGTACTGTTGGGTATAGAAGCAAAATCGTCTATAAACATGAATGTCATTCTATTTGTTCGTCGTCTATTGCTTCGAGGCTGTAATTTCCGTTAGTTGCAGACACGTGAGAGACGTATAGATTCTCCGAAAATCGCTCCAAAAAACGGAAGGTAAGGCACAAACTTGACAATCACCGCGCGTTTTACTTCATAGATAGAGAGATTACGCTTAAAAGTTTTTGTTTTTTTTCTGTTTAATCCTTTGAAAATGGAAGAAAATGTGCAACGAGTTTGTTCAAGACGCTCTAGGTAACGTAGTCGTTATCCAAAAACATGGAAGAGAACCCGCGAAAAAGCAGCAATGTGAGTTTTCAATTAGGCCAGATTTTCAATATATTGTAAGATAAACGTAAGTTTAGATGGATCCGCTACTCAGTATAAAATATTATTGGCAACTAATTTGTTTTTTGCACACAGAGAAAAGTTTGCTTTTTAAATGCAGTTTTTGTTTTGGACTAGGTAGATGTTTACAAATATGCACCGAAAAGCCTGCTCTTGTTTCCAACATGTCAACATTTTGATGGAAAATATAAGTTAATATCTCACAACGATTATAATAAGGTATATGAAAAGATTTTCGTTTCGGCTGAAACAAATTTAGGTCTTTTACCCTACTGTCAAACTTATGAAAATGGCAGAATCGTTAGATGCAACATTGGCATATTTCCACCTGTTGCAAAAGATGCAAAGCCGATAATATCCACTTATTAGAAGCAAATTCGTTAGTGTCCGTCGTATTTTATGTTTTTATTAGGATATTACCATTTGTTTTTGGCTCTCTTTTGTTTAATTTTGCAAATTGTAATACCGTCTAACGGCCAGTAAATTTTTATGACCAATAGATGGCAAGAAGATGTTGAAATGAAAAGATCTCGTTTTCTCGATTTGGATCTTCTATGACAGAGACGACTTTGTTTCTGTACCCCTCATTTATAAGATCGCATCCTTTTCAACGGAATCGACTATCCGGTTTGTCTATATTAATGCAGCCAATTTGTAAGAGGGCGCGATGGCCTCATTTGTCGAGAAGCCTGTATCTTCAGATATTAGATAAACTCGCTGTCTGGTTGTATGTTTTGTCAGTCTGAATCGAAATAATTGATTTAGTACTTTTATTGTACCTAGATCAAATAAACTTGCAACGGTCATTTATAATATAATTTCAGGTATAAAATCATCGTGAGATGCGTAAGTTCCGAAATATATTGAGTAGTTTATTAATGGATAAATGTTACTATGACATCAACGATTTCATAAATGACGTTATAAATTAATCGTATTCAATAGTATGGACGTTGATAATTAAATAGAAAATTTCAATTTCTCACCGATGGTGCTACGGCAAAAGTCGTTAAAAATGTATTGGAAGAAACCAGCCACATTTTTTAGGAATTTTCCAGGATTTTTGTCTAAGTTTTTTTTTTTTTTTTTTTTTTTTTTTATTGCGACTCGACAAAATGACTGCACCGCGCCTGATGGAAAGTGCGAATACAGTCCAGAGATGAGAGTAACGGATGGAAAACACAAATATCTTCACTCCGTCACTATCATTTTGCCGGTCTGGCCAAATGCACTGGATGTACACCAACTGATCCCTGAACGCGATTCGCAAAAGCGTTTCACTGTGGAGGGTTTTCCGCCGTGTGTACTGTGATCGCTATCCAGTCGGCACAGAGCCTACCACAATGCTAAGCAGATGGACACTTGTGACGCCCTCGGTCGCCTCTTACGACCCCCACGGGCATGTATGGGGAGGCGACAATGTATTCTTAAGCCGTCGCCCCACGGCTAAAAGTGTTCATAATCTTTGTATTCATAATTGTAACAATATATATGTCACAATCACGGAATCCCAAGAATTCGAAATATGACTTAAAAATAGATATTACCTAAAACCAATACAGCAAACGAAGCAAAGTCTAGTTAAAAGCTTAGTTCAAAAAGCGCTTTACACGTTTGCAGATAATCGGCGGCGGTAATTTGAGTTTAATTAAACAACGCCCTGCCGATTTGCATCTTTCTGCTGCTTGTTTAGAAAAGAACACTGTGTCTTTACCCCTCCTGAGTAAATAACGTAACTAGAATTAGGTAATTTTGTCACGATATTGTTGGATTCCAACCAGCATCCTTGGGCAATCCGTGCCAGATGCTCTGCTAATTAAGCCACGGAACGAACTAGCGAACTTTATGAATCTTTCTATGTGCTTTGCGGATCTTTGTTTCTGTGAAAAATTATTATTTCTTCATTGAATTTTACAAAAAATAATTGAATTCACGTGGTTACTACTTAAAATATAGTTAACATTTAAGAAACTTAATAATCTCTGTATAGAGTACTAAAAAAACCGACCTTAAAAGTACGTGGAATTACACCTATTTGTCAAGTTTTTGTTGAAATCGGTTACCGGAAAGAAAAGAATCATATAGTAGAGATAATAAACATCGGTTCTCACTACTCAAAGTATATTGAAAGAGAAAAACGCCTTGAATTGGAGAATAGCAAAGTCAACCATTTAAACAATTGCTCCTTATAATAAAATTTAGGCGCTATTCATAAAAATGAATCTTCATGCGTGAACAGTCACCCTTAGAGGTGGTTGATTTTCTTCAAAATTAAATGAGACCACTATGGACGTTACCCTTTTTCCAACAAAAATCGGTTCACAAATACCGGAGTTATCGCGTAATAACAAAAATCTGGTCGCTTAAAATTTAATTTTCATAAAGGGATTCGAACTATCGATCCCTCAATCAAAGAGCAACCGCTCACCCGCAAGGTTACCACCTCTCTAACGGGAAGTTATAATCAAATGAACGTTTCCTAACTTGCACCAAAGTTTTCAATTACTTTGAAACTTTTTTTTACTTATATTGAAATCTTTTCGATTAGTCATTGTAATCAAAATTCTTTTACAATTGAATAATTGGAAATTGCGACAGAAACTTAAGGTAATTAATATTTATGCTGGTCTCCTAGATGCGAAAGGAACTTATTACAAAATTACAAAAGCCTTCGAGCACTGCGTGTTGCCAGAGATGACCTACGGCTCTGAGATGTGGTCACTTACTACGGGCCTCATAAAAAAGTTCAAAGTCACTCAAAAAGCTATGGAGCGAGCACTTCTCTACGTGATCAAAACAGAAATGAGGAGATCCGTAGAAGAACGAAAGTCACATAGCTGTGGGCAGGGCACATAGCTCGCAAAACTGACGGCCGTTGGGGCAGAAAGGTTCTCGAATAGAGGCCACGAACCGGAAGGCGTTCAGCGACACGGCCCCCTACTAGATGGACGGATGATCTGGCAAGGGCGGCGAGTAACCGATGGATGCAGGTCGTGTCCGATCGACTTGCCTGGAAATCTTTGGGGGAGGTTCAGCAGTGGACGTCTTCCGGCCGTTATGATGATGAACTGATTACCACAGATGGTCGGGTCGAAAATATTAATAAATAATGCAATACATAAGGCACAAATTACTTTACCATTAAGGCATAGAAACTTGCATCCCGGGATTGCTAGTCAAATGCCGTTGTTAGCATGTTCGTCTGAAAGTCGGTAACAATTGAGGCACTAACTGGAATTACTATAATATGTATGTGCGGTGGTAAGCCTTGTGAGATTTATCTCGGAACAAACAGAACCATACTTTGAAGACAAAGCGATTTCTAAACTCCAGAGTGAATAGAGTAAAGAAAACTCATTTATCCACCTCAATACAACGATGAGATTACATCTAAACGCCATATTAAAACGACCGAAACACCTTCTTGGCAAAGAAGGCAAAGATATAGAACCCCGTGAAAGAGCAGTGTCGTAGATCAGAATAGTCAACGTATATTTACTTGAACTTCATGGTAGTAATAAATACATAATAGAAAGGATTTTTTTTTAAGATACCAAATGACGGGACAAACAAGTTGTACGTCACCAGGAGGTCATAAGCGACATGCCCGTCCATAACAGTTGCAGTGTCACTTCGGAGTGACAGATCTTTCAGATCTGAAAAGTCATGTCATAGCTCCCGTCTTATGTTGACAAGTCCCATGTGTAATTTCACTAGCACCCTTCAAAACCGAAATGCAGTATTGCGAGTAAGGTGTCAGTAGCTTCCTTGACGAGCACTTTCGCAAGGCCTTCTTCTGGTACTAAATATTATTATATTTTATAGGATTATAAGTACTATCTTCTATTATATTAGACTACGCTGACTAAAATAGGGAAACTCACTTGAAAATTTAAGCAAGACATGTTTAGTGTCACTAAGCTATTATTGAATGAATTAATGAAATATATCTCATCCTTTTATTGTAATCTGACATCAGTTTCAATAACGTTGTAGCGCGACGGTTTCGCTTCGTAGCAGTTTACGTAGCACTTTTAGCAAATAAGTGACAAACAATTTGTCATCATCAAACATAGTTAAAAAAAGACAATTTATTAGTTTGAAATAAAATATTATTATTAACATTGCACATTTCTTCTAAATTAATTTGCCTTAATAACATTAGTTTAACTTGAATTCAGTATTCCATTTGGTGGTCTTCCATGTCACATCCAGCATTTTTTTATGTCGCATATTCTATATTAGCAGTGGGCCGAAATCCTGCGTTATGAGAGCAACAAAGAGATCTGAGATACAACCGAGTGACATTGTTGTTATTACCATGAAACAACTAAACGGCGATGTGGTATATGACACATAGCTTAACTGACTTTCTATCTGAGAGATACCTGGACCAAAATTAACTAGAAATTAGATCAAAATTGTAGTATAGTGATATTCATCTATTTATTATAAAAATATTCTTTTGGTTTCGTATTTATTATTGATATAAAGATCGAACTTGGATCTATCATAGTTAAAACATCATGATG
Organism: Hyposmocoma kahamanoa; assembly: GCF_003589595.1. Classification (NCBI taxonomy): domain Eukaryota; kingdom Metazoa; phylum Arthropoda; class Insecta; order Lepidoptera; family Cosmopterigidae; genus Hyposmocoma; species Hyposmocoma kahamanoa. The sequence continues at coordinate 1,847,546 of NW_020654810.1, read as the reverse complement.
TTCAATAAAATTTATATTACATTATAATTTATTGTTTTTTTCAAAATAACTAAGTGACGAGCTGAACAAAATGTGCGTCTGATGGTAAGCGACACGCATGTTCGTAACAGTTGCAGTAGGTACCACTCAGAGTTGTAAACCACAAAGATCTGAGTGGCACTGCCTCTGCACGCGACATCCTGAGACATAAAGTCCCATGTGCCTGTAATTGCACCAGCAATCGTACCTTTCAAAACCGGAACGCAGTAACGATCACACTTCTGCTTGGAGGCAGAAATACGAACTCTTTCACAAGGAGCTCTGCTGCTACTAGAACACACGTAAAAAACAGTACCTTCTCCAAAATTTCATAAATCTTAATTCATTCGCTTACAACCCATTAGCTAGGGCTCGTAGGAACAAATTCGATTGGAAAGTTTACAAATACAATACGACGTTAACGAAGGCCGTCGATAGATGGCGCGATTAGCTTATGAGAATAGATCTTTTGTTGAAGAAGAGATCCAAGATTGCCGAGTCGCGCATTTGAAGACGGCACGACCATTTTGGGAAAAGAGAAGATGGTTCTAAATGGTAAAAGGTATATTGTGAAAGGGGTTAATATGTTAACTAGATGCATGCTGGGCTACAATCCCATATGAATATCAAGGATCAAGCGACAATTGAAGATTACCAAAGTTTTGAGTAAAGTTATAGGTACGTGTTACCACAAGAGTTCGATCCGTTGACATTGTAAATGTTAATGGTAACTTCCATTCTCCCATTGGGTTACCAGCGGTCTTTTCTAATCATAAACTCCAAGGGTTGAACTATATTCAAGTAAAGACAGACAGTAGCTGTAGAACTCTTTATGAAAGAGTTCTTCCAGAATAGTACTGCCACTGTGTTGGTGAAATTACGAGTACATGGGACTTTTCAACTTGTCTCAGGGTGATGGGCGCAGAGGCAGTACACCTCAGATCTTTGCGATTTAAAGCTTTCAGTGGCACTGCAACTGTTATGGACAGGCGTGTCGTTTATATATGTCGATATATAATATAAAGTACTTAATAATTTATTAGTATCTTTATAAGTACTAATATTAAAGATTATGCGAAATCGAATCAGAAGTGAGGACATCTGTAAAATAACCAGAGTACCCAACATAGCCTAAAGATTGCAACACTTTAGTGGCAGTGTGTGGGGCACATTGATCGCAGATTAGATATTGGATGAGGCTTTGTCTGATTTTTGCTTATTACGAACTATCAACTTTCTTTGAATAGCACAAAACCAATTTATGTGACGTCAAGATTGAATTATTTCGTTGCATTGGAATCGGATGTAGCACTTTCTACGACAATTTGGCATAAATTTAGTAAACACCGATGCCGGTTATTTGTCAGGAGTTATTATGTACATATATATTTGAGAGATAAGTTTAAGGAAATTAACATTCTCACAGTACATTTATGAAAATGTAATTTATGTTAAAAGGAATAGTAATTTCTTTATGAAAAATAGTGACAGACATAACATTAATACGAGGAATAAAAATAAACTAGCTTTTCTTGATAGTCGTCTTCACAAAGTCAAAAAATCATTTAAAGGGCAATGTATACCTACGCCTCTATAACAAGATTCCGGTTGATATACAAAATTTGCCTTTCACGAGGTTTAAAACTATAGTGAAACAAAAACTTTATACAACTTCTGCGTACTTGGATGACAAAAATCCGTGGTAGTAACCCGTTTAGCTCATGAAGGTAGTCTCGATCTCTGATGTTTCAAATAAAAAAATATTGTAAATGATATTTACAAAAAGCAAACCCTAGAGTTTCTTGCTCATTCTTCTCAGGGGAATCTGCCATACGAATGAGCGGTAGAGTTTAACCATTGTGATGATTTCAAGTGTGACAATGCTTACCTATGAAATAAAGATTATTTTGAATTTGAATTTGAATTATGTTATATTTATGGCAAGAGTTAGCAGTAATTTCTGGCTATAGTTATTATTTGTTTGTGGAAAGAGTTATTGTTTATTATTTATTTAAGCCAAAAATTTTTTTATTAGCTTATTGTGTCTCACTGCTGGTCAAACGCCTCTTTTGCTCGACTTTACAGATCCCGGTTTTAAAAAGTGAAGTAAAGTATTTTGACTAAATTCTGTCCTATACACTATCTATCTATGTCGAACAAACTAGTGCAGTAATTTCACAAAAAAAAAAAATTAAAATCAGTTGAATAAAAAATTTAAATACAGTGAATAGCGACATCTCTAGCCGGGGCTGGTAGCTGTAAAGGTATCTAACTGGGTGACGAAATACTTTCGTAGATTTTTCGTAGATGGCGTTACGGCTAAAAAGTCGTTGAAAAACCAAATACAAAGATTGTTGTCGTAACAAGCACATAGAAAAATTCATTAGGTCCGCTGGTTCGTCTCGTGGCTTAGCTGGCATAGCGTCTGCCACGGTTTGCTAGAAGACGTTGGTTCGAATCGGGCAAATAAAATCGAATTCGACGGAATTTTTTCTAAGTGTTCGATCTGTCTGTTAGTAATTATAACAAACTAGTGGAGTAATTTCACTTAAAAAATAATAATAATAATAATAACGCACACACTCAACATAGCCCCGCACTAGGGAAACCCTGTGTCGCGGGTGCCATGGACACACACATAGACAACCACAAATTACACCCAAACTCACGAGAGAAATAAATGTAGGCCATACAAATATTTCTCCCGGCCCGGGAATCGAACCCGGGGACCTCTGCGTGGCAGTCCGGTATGGTAACCGTTCGGCCACGGAGGCAGTTAAAATAATTAAATATCAATTCAATAAGTTGATAATATTACTGTATAGGTAACGAAAGTACTTAACTTATAATATTTTAATATAACAATAAATTGAAACTGGTTGCCTGTAAGACTACACTCTTTCATGATAATATTTGTGCGATGGCGCCAAAACTATACAATAAGCTGCCTAATTATATACTTGAGACTAACGACAATGCCAATTTTAAAAAGCAATTATTTAATTTAATGACTGGGAAAGCATATTATAAAGTCAGCGATTACTTGAATGACAAGAACATAGAATAATAGTTAACCACCACAAAATAATGACATAAATATAATTTAAGTAAATATAATATAATTTAATTAAGAATTAAAATTAAAATTAAGATTTGACATTTTGTAATTAAAATGTAGTAGTATACTGTTAAATTAATTTAATTATGTAAATTGTATGCCGTGAAATTGGCAATACGTACTGACACAACAATGTTAAATAAGACCTTATAGACGTGCGTACACAATAAATGATTTGATTTGATTTGATTTGAACTAAAACGACAACTTATTAATTATAAAATACTTACTCACTGGATCACATTTTCGTTAAATCCTGATGCTTATAGCTTAAAAATTCATTAGACTGTGCCTGATTTTCAGTCACCTACCATATACGAGTACGTGAACAGGGGACTGATCTACGGTGGACTGAGATTTCAATTGTAAATCTGTTAGACCTTTTCAATCCACCATTTTATCTACTGTCTAATAGGTTTAGGCACAAAAGCGGTGAATGACTATTTCTTCTTGCTCATTTCTTGACTTTAAAATAGTAAGACAACTTCTAATTGATGCTTAGTAATAAATTACCTTTACTTTTAAACAAGTTTTTTTATTCCATTCGGGAGTTGCGACACACCAGGTGACTGAGGTTTTGACACTTCAAATGTTTTCGAAAAAAAAAATTCGTTGCGTCACCAGTTTTTGTGACCAGATGGATGTAATTTAAATAAGAAATTTCACATGATTAGAATGATCCATATATGTTTCCAATTCGTCCTGCTTTCCTTGGTCCGCCTCGTCGTCGCTGGCCGTTCTCCATAAAAAATTTAATATTTATTTATGACCTGGGTTATTATTTATGATTTATTTTTGGCAACCATGAAGCTAGGACTTAAAAGAATTACGCAATATTTAATTTCAAAAGAGATAAACATATAAGAAATAGTTTCCGTTATATTCTCAACTAAATAAACGACATAATGGTAAACATTGTGTGAACGGAAAATTAACTTCCAAAACTCAAAACAATCACAAGTAACAACCCTTAACTCAACCCTCTGATACGAAATCAAACGCGTTCAAAACGGGTACTTTACCCCCTGAGTTATTTGTGCAAGTTATCGGCCCACCGTTTATCACCGACTGTCGCATTTAATAATAATTAATGATAATTGCCTTCCAGCTTAGAGCGACAAAGGCGATCGGCCCATCCGCGTAAGTTATTTCAGTTTAACTTAGAGAGCAGTTGGAATTTGAGCTGAGAACTGTATCTTGTAGTTTGGCGGTGAACTTTGGATTAATTCATGATAGAGTCGCTTTTCTATTTATAATTTTTACGACTTGATTTGGGTTAGCAACACGGTATGATAAAACCTTGATTTAAAAATAGTAAATTGACACTTCAGAGAAAAGACATAAATGTCAATTTTATCAAAAAATGATTAATAATGTAGTTTAGTTAATATAATAGTTTTAGTAACAGTAGTGTGAGCATTACTGCGTTGGGGTTTTGAAGGGTAAGTGTGCTGATATAGTTACAGACACGTAGTACTTGTTAACTTATGTCTCAGAGTGACCGGCGCAGTGGCAGTGCGCCTCAGATCTTTGTGATTTAAGGCTCTGAGTGGCACTGCAACTGTTATAACAATAAATTATAATAAAACATGAATATCCGCTCACGCGATACATGCAGCCGTAGACGCATATCACGCCTAGAGGTGCCGGTGATGATTTTATACCGATTTATCGGATATCGAAGTTATAACAGGTAAAAGAACTAATATTAATTGCTATTTCGGTAACTACTTTAGCAAACCATAAAGTTTTTAATGACTGGGTCTGTCATTTAAAAAAAATAAACAACTTCAAAAATACGTCACGACAATCGTGTGTGTTATTGTTTGGGCTGGTGATTTCGGTGTTTATGCATTGAAAACATAGCCTAAGTAGCGTTTTTTAAGTTTACCCTGAATATAAATGTTTATAAACTATACTTTAAGGAGTAATTTCATGGTAAACGTTAGAACCACTCAAACGGAATATTATCATAATTATCCAAGTACACCAAAAATTTCATTAGTGCTTTTTAAGTGCAGGATTGGCGGTGTATTACTGCATTTTATTTGAGATGTTTTTGTTGGTAGTACGGAGGGTATTTATTTAGCAATGCAGAATAATAATTTTTATTTATAAAAACTTGTATTTAAACTGAATGCTTTTCTAATTTGCGAAACCAAATAGCCGCCATTTTGCGGTAGGAGGAGCGCATCGCGTGAGCGGTTATTTAGTTACATTAGCTAGCACGTCAACCATGATTAATATTATGTATTTTACGTAACAACAGATAAGCGTTGAATTTTCAGTGTTATTCTAGTTTAATCCTTTTAACAAAGCCTGTAAGGTTTTCTTAGATTGAAACTTATTCATGAGATAGAATATACACACTGAACGATTTATTTTGTGATACAAAAAGCAGCCAAGAAAGCAAAAGAATTTGAGGGAGTACGCACTTTTATTATTTTATTAAAATTTATTGACCACAAAACATAGTGGTACAAAAAGGCGGGCTTAATGCTAAAAGCATTCTCTACTAATAAATATATAATCAAATATATAACAAACAAACCTAACATTATACAAAATGCGTATATTATATATCACACATACAACAACAGAAGACGATGATGACGGTTATCACTGTGACAAACAGTTTAAAGGACGCTTACGGACAATTTTTTTGAAAGAGGATAGACGAGGTGACCTTCTGATGGAGTCTGGGAGAGCTTTCCAGAGACGTGTTGAATGGAGAGCGAAGGAATCCGATATGAAGCCAGATAGAAAGAAAAACGTAAGGAAAGGTATAGAGGGCGGTCATGAGATTCATAGAAATACTGTAATTTACATTTCAAGTATACTGGATAGCAGTTTGAAACTCCCCAGTGGGACAAACAATGTTTGCTCTTATTTTGTTTTTTGGATTCTGGGGACATGAGGAACTCCTCAATGAAACTCCGGAATGAATACCGTTAAATAGTTAATAAACATTATCTGCAAATGTAAATTCTAACGTTTAATATGGCAGAATTATTTTTTGCCATATAACGATTCCATGACATTCCCTGTGCACACAACAGAATTCTTAATCACTTAGCATTGGTACGGGACAAGGTAAACAATATGAAGAGTCTAACTTGCTCTATAACTCACAGCTCTTAGCAATGCAAACGGGCATTGTTTAACTACCAATTGTAACTATGACACACTGCCGTATTATTGAAACTTGCTTATTGTTTCTAGCAGCCTAGTCTGTATAGATATTTAGGCGAAATAAACACGGTAATATGACGTTTTTACTGCGGCCGTGTCACAAAGAGGATCATGTTTTCCAGCCGTAGTATCCCGCCTCGATAAAGCTAGGATATCTACATAAAGTCGTATTTTAAAATTTTATCACAATAGCTAAAATGGCGAACACTGTGACGTCACATTTTATATCATAGCGAGCGCGGAGCAAAAGATTAACACAGTGCCAAACATGGCTGCAAGGTCACAGTCACAGCTGATTTTAAAACATTTTGACAGTTCTGCACGGTAATTTTATCAACGTTAAAATTGAGCGTGACAAACTAGATGGAAAGACATAATAAAAACAAACAAATTTATATATAAATTACAGGAAAAAGGTGAGAACATTTTTAATACAGCTCAATACATGAGGGTAACTAGAAATAACTAATAGAATGGAAAATAAGTAAAACAGAAACTACCAAAATCCGTCATTTTTTGTTTCATCATTTTCGCGGCGATGTTTAAAGGACAAAGATAGCTATATACGCAATTTCATATCGTTGTCCTCGTTCTTCAAAATGCATAACAACAGTTCATTACCAAATAAGCAAACTTAGATTTATCAACCGAATTAACTATATCACGGAGAGGTTTCGTATACTGCCATGCTACGGTAGCAGGAGCGCTATGCAATTATATCGTATCCTTAATTAGTAGCAGTAGAGCTCCTAGTGAATGAGTTCGTCCAGGGAAATACTGCCACCTTTCCTATTTCTGCCACCAAGTAGTAATGTTCACATTACTATGCTCCAATTAATGGTAGCACTTCATATGACTATTTGATAGCACGTGTGGTAAAGTCAAAGTCAAAGTCAAAGATTATTTATTCCATAGGTAAAATAAATTTACACTTGAAAACGTCACATTTAAGCTACTGCTCGTTCACTACGCTGACCTCCCTGAGAAGAACGAGCAAGAACTTTAGGGATTGCTCTTTTCAAATAAACTTAAATGCTATGGAATACACTTTGAATCAAATTTGTGTGGATTCTGGAGCCATGTCGTCTTTATCTAACACGTAGTCTTCAATTTTGTAATATGATTTTTCGATCAAAATATTTTTAATGTAGTTTTTAAACTTAGGAAATGATAAACTTAATATATGCTCCGGAATCTTATTGTAAAAACGTATACAGTTCCCCATAAAAGAGTATTTGCCGCGTCTGCATGTTCGACAAATACTAAATTTTATTACTAGCCGCTCGCCATATAAATGTGGAAGCAAAACGCTTCGAGCGAATCCTGAGAATATCCACAACATAGAGGTAGAATCCCAGCCCACGTCTAGTATCATCATAATATTCAATAAAAAGCAATCATTTTAGTTCCTGTATGTTGTTAATGGCATATAAAAAAGTTTTTGGGTATGGTATTGTAAACTGGGGACGTAGCTTAGGTTGCGTAGCGAGAGGTACTTTATTAATATACGGAGGCTACTTCTAGATCTGCCAAGATGTTCTTTTTTCTTATCCTATTTTTAAAACACATTCTAAATAGAAAACTATATTCACTCAGCCAGTAGTTCTACTAATAGAGTAGAGCCTAGACTACATTCCAATCTGCCCACCTCTAAGCAATTCACTAGCATGCCTAAACGTCTCTTTCGCCACTCTACTTACATTCATTAATTTACGAAGCTGTTTCTTTTGGCGTAGAATGTAAGATACATGTAGAAAGATTAAAAGAAAGTAAACATTTCTCCTTAAATCACCGTCCTCGCCCCCTATATCACGTTGGCCATAAAAAACAGCAATGCTAAGTCCGGCTAAGTGTATTCACGTTATTTAGTGCAGCCGTTTCCTAAAACAATAAGCGTGGAGCGGATGAGCAGTAAGAATATACGACCACGTATATCTTTTGTCAAAAATAATAGATGTTAGGGGAATTAGGCGTCTTTAGGAATTCAGATAAAAGGATGCTTTATCACAAAGAACTTAAGTACTAAATGTAGTATTCATATCGAGGTTTTGTGTAAAAAAGTCGCAGATGCAAAATTACAACTTTTCAGGGAAGAAGTTTAAAAACTCTATAAATGAAGAAGGGTCTCTCCAGATTGTTTACAGTGGTTCACTACGTTAATTGCAGGAATATGGTATATGCAGCACTTGCTGGTGTGTCATCTCGTGCGCAAATAAAGGGTTTCCCAACAAGAACTTTGTTGTGTAAATCAAAATAAAACAATACATTTAGATGACAATGAATCAAATTTTTATTGTATTAAAAAAAGTAAGGTTTGGCAATTATGAATGAAAAATGACGTCTGATAAATGTCCACCACGACCACAGTTACACATGTCCATTCTTTCATCAACGTTTTTAATCACTTTTTGACAAAATGGTGGGTCTGTTTCGTTAAACACTTCACGAATTTTGAGTTTTAAGACTATCTTTAACATAGCCCCATAACAAAACAATCCAGGGGTGTTAAATCACATGATCGAGCTGGCCACTTTACGGCTGAATTTCGTGAAATTATGCGATCGGGAAATTTGATTTGCAATAAATTCATTGTTTCGGTGGCTGTGTGACGGGCGTGTCGCTTACCAACAGGCGCACGACTTGTTCGTCCCGTCATTTGTCGTCAGTTGTCAAAGAAGTTAATCGATAACATTTTTATGCTTAAATAGAAGAGTTTTAGAATTTCACATATACTTAATTTGTTTCACGTAGTTCTTATTACTTTTAACCAATTTCAAAAAAGGAGGAGGTTATACTTCGGGTGTATTATCTTTTATGCTTGTTTTCCGATTTCTCCGTCAATTGTAGACCGATTTTGAAAATTCGTTTTTTCTTTGAAAGCGTGCACTCTCATGGTAGTCCCATTGTCACCAAGTCAGAATCTGAAGAGGGGATCCATGGAAATCGAGGAAAATCTTCAAATTTTATAGGCATGTCAGTGTATATGTATACGTAATATGAATAAGTAAATCTCCATCAATTGTGGACCGATTTTGATAATTCTTTTTTGTTTGAAAAGGTATTCTCGAGGTGATCCCTGATGCTGACGATACTGTTCCGGGTTCATTTCGGCTATCACAAATTAAAAAAATATATTCTGCAAACAAGAGCCGACTTTTCACTTGACGCAATACACGTATAATGATCAAATCACCGTCGCCATGACAACCAGAATAACCGCTCACGCGATTCATGCGTCTCTGGAAGCATACCACACCTAGAGGTGCCGGTGATGATTTTATACCGATTTATCGGATATCGAAGTTATAACAAGTAAAAGAACTAATACTAATTGCTATTTCGTTAACTACTCTAGCAAACCATATAGTTTTTAATGTCTGGGTCTGTCATTTAAAAAAATAAACAACTTCAAAAATACGTCACGACAATCGTGTGTGTTATTGTTTGGGCTGGTGATGTCGGTGTTTATTTATTGAAAACATACCGTAAGTAGCGTTTTTTAAGTTTACCGTGAATATAAATGTTTATAAAGTATACTTTAAGGAGTAATTTCCTGGTAAACATTAGAACCACTCAAACGGAATATTATCATATTTATCCAAGTACACCAAAAATTTCATTAGTGCTTTTTAAGTGCAGGATTTGCGGTGTATTACTGCATTTTATTTGAGATGTTTTTGTTGTAGTACGGAGGGTATTTATTTAGCAATGCAGAATAATAATTTTTATTTTTAAAACTTGTATTTAAACTGAATCCTTTTCTAATTTGCGAAACCAAATAGCCGCCATTTTGCGGTAGGATGAGCGCATCGCGTGAGTGGATAAATCATAAAATGTACAAAGGACTCTGTAACAGTCCCATTGTCACCAAGAAGTCAGAATCTGATGAGGGGATCCAATGGAAATCGAAAAAAGCCGATAAGCAAACTTTCGAAGTTAGTTTTTTTTTTCAATGAAAAAGTTACAATTATCAATAATGACAAGTCATTATTGATAATTGTAACTTTTTCATCAAAAATGCTTTGCACATACAAGTATGTGCAAAGCATTTTTGATATATGATAATTTATGGCTTTATTATATACCAAAGGTACGATATTTCTTTTTTTTTCAAATACACCAACGTTTGGGCTCTTTATAAGTCCCATGGTTACTGATTGCCTTCTTTTTGTAGTTTTTTTGAAATAAATGATTCTATTAGAATGGCATGTATTTAAATGATCATTTTAAATTTGTTAAAGCAGTAAGCAAATAAAAACTAAACGTCATCTTTTTTAATGATTGATCCTTTTTCTCTGAGACATAAAATAAATCAAATCAATATGTATTTTAATCTGTTCTGAGCTAATGTTTGATTAGTATAAATTAACTTTGATAGTTTCATGTTGAGCCTCAAAACTAAGACAAATGAGCATTAAAAAACTTGTAATCATGTTCGGAAATGCTAGCAAATTCGCTACTGGCACTCGCCGGCCGCTGCCGCGCACGCTCACTTCGCTCGCTGGGTTCGTGCAGCTTTTTCATATACTAATCTACTGAATTGAGGGCGCAACCAAGATTTGACATATATGAAAAAAGAGTAAATGCAATTCATTATATTATCCTTATTTTAATTACATTCCATAAATAATGACTAGAATTTATAACTACGTACGTGGGAGATAGTACAGTCGCTATGGGATTATCTATCAAGCGGTAATCACTATAAATTCTGGCCTTGCATTAAGAAAGGGGCACGCGTCAGCTGAAATATGCGCCATGCTGGCCGTTAGCATTAATTTCAAATATTATTTAGTGTCTGCTGCTTTATTTGGGCCGAGATCTACGAACAATTTCGAAATTCGGATAAGACGTTTTACAATTCGTACCTTGACCTTGTTATGATTTAGCCTATTATGATCATACGGCAAAAGTGCTTTTATCACATGAAAGACGTAGAAATAATGCAAACTACATGAAACGAATTATGTATATTAGCGGTGGTAACCGTCAGTTGTGCACAACGGGAAGTGAACGTGTCTACTGCTCCGGTACCTATCTGGATAATAGGGAGGGTATTGTACGTGCACCCGGGGCGGCTCACCCGAGGCACTAGCCTCTTGAGAACTGGGTGAAGTCCGTGACAACTATCAGTGACACGGGCTGATCCGGGGTCAGGACATGAATTTAGAAGGTTCGTGTGCTTGCACAGGTTATAGTGGCCTTCCCGCATAACCAAGAGTTTGATAGGGAGGGTCACTATAATCAAAACACATTGTTGAAGATACGGGACTGTCAGGTTACAAATTTAGTTTCAAATAAAAGGGAATCGATGGGTGAAATTTTTCACTTATCTAGCTCGGAAAGGCTTTCTTATTAGAAATCTGCGCGCAAAAGCGTTTTTGAAATTCGAACTCGACGATGGGCTGTGGGCCCCCTAACTTTTTCTTTCGATGAAAAAAAAACATATAACACGTAGTTGAACGTGTTATATGTTTTGTTGCGATGCGATTTGTCGTACATTGTTTATGTAAAATAAATCCGTTGGTTTATTTTATTCTTATTATTGTTAACATTAAATCGACTATGGTAACTAATTTTGTTTATTAAGACTGATTTGTTATAGTTTAACAGTTTTTCTATCATCTACCTTGAAACTCTAACTACGCCCAGGATTCTATTTTTGAAGTACTCGCTTAGCTCGTGGTTCAATCTTAGAATCCTTCGCTTGCTCAGATTTAAAATACAAGAACTCGCGTTAAATAACAACTTTGCAGCTTTGCATAGCAAATAATTATTGTTTGTTAATTTTGTTATTGTTACAAAAATGAGCACAGTAACCTTCTTAATTCTTTACACAGTTCTAGTGTACCATGTTGATGATCCCGTTAAGGGTAAGATGACACCCAAGCACCGCAATTACCGCCACTTAGGGGGAGTAATCGTCGTTCAGGCAGTTTTTGGCGAATTTACACCCGGCTCGCGTTCCATTGTTTATTAAAGTTTTTTTATTGTTATCGTTTGGGACCTTCTAATTGGGGCGGCGAAGTGAGGCGTTGTTTTCTTCTTTTTTTTTCGGTGACTGTCTTCAATTAGTTTTATAAGGCAAAGCGGAAATGGAAAGGACTAATGTCTTTGGGTTGTGTAAACGACTGGGAATTAGGAATTAGGGATGCAGTTTAAATGTTGACGTTGTACATAGGGCGCACTATAAGTTTCCGGAACTGGCCACTTACATAAACAATATTTAAAAAGTAATTACAATATTTGAAAATGGAGCTCTTTGGCTATAGAATACAGTTTGTTTCATCTGACTGTCACTTGTTTTTACAATGTGGCGTCATTTTAGAAATTGGTTGTCTACGTCACCATGGATTTAACTCGTGAAAATTTTCGTAGTATGATTTTCTACGACTTTAAGTGTAATTTAACAGCTCAGCGGAGCTTCACTCGGCTTCAAACTGCTTTTGGCGATGAAGCACCATGCAAGACGACTATTTATAGCTGATTTGCAGAATCAAACGCGGTCGTGTAAATCTCAGTGACGACAACAACAACAAAAACATTGATGGTGTGCGCCGTATGATTAAAACAGACAGGCATGTGATATACCATGAGATTCGGGCATCTTTAGGCATAGGCATGAGTCAAATACAATCAATACTACACAAATATTTGAGTGTGAAAAAGCTGTGCTCTCGGTGGATCCCACACAATTTTGACCGAGACACGAAAAACGGATCGCGTCATTTGGTGCAATGCCATGCTTACCAGATTCAACGAAGGGGCGTCTAATTTGGTTTGGGACATAGTAACAGGTGATGAAACATGGATTTATAGTTACGATTAGAAAGCAAAGCAGCAATCGACCATACTGGTCTTTTGAGATGAGCCGAAACCGACTAAAGTGGCGCGCGTGCAAAGTGCCTCTAAGCGGATGATTGCTTCTTTTTTTAATAAAACCGGACACGTGGCTACTTTTGCTTTGGAGAATCGTTGTACCGTGAATAGTGATTGGTGCACGACCATTTGTTTGCCGGAAATTATTGACAAACTCCGTAAACGCCATATCATCTTACACCACGATAATGCCAGTTCTCACACGGCCAGACAGACAAATGGATTTTCGAAGTTGAACACCGTTGAGCTTATGAGCCATCGCGCGTACAGTCGTGACCTGGCACCTTGTGAATTTTATTTATTTCCAAAAATTAAGAACTAGTTACGCGGTAAACGGTTTTTATCACCTTTTTATCATTTTTTTCTTATTCATTCCGGAAACTTATACTGCGCCCCCACGTATTTATTTACTTCATTACTTCTGTACACTATAACTGCTATAGATAGCAGTGCAATATTTAGAGAGCAGCTTAAAGCAATTAACGTTTTTCGACTAGCATCATGGTACATTTATGAAAATTTTGTTTGTCATATTTAGGTATAGGTTTTTTTATGACACCAAGTGTCGAGACGAACAAGTAGTGCGCCTGGTGGTAAGCGAAACACCTGTTCAGAACAGTTGCAGTGCCACTCAGAGCTTTATAAATCGCAAAGATTTGAGGTAGGAGGTATTTTAATGCCTTTCATTATGTAACAGTCACACACTATTATCTTACCAAGTAAAAATTATTAATTCAATCCTTAATATTATAAATATAAATCCTTAATATTATAGTAGCATTAGGTAACAAGCAAATTATGCAATTTTATTTTAAATTGTCTACAATTTAATTCTTTAACAGCATCCGGTAATTTATTATATAATTTCAGTTCTAATACGAACATCATTCTACTGTAGAATTCTAAGTTAGGGCGTTGTTTGGGCCGTATTTCTATTACATACATATCGCACTGTCAATGCAATAGTGTGTTAACTAAAAAAGTGTATTATTTTTCAGAATCGACGAAAAACGAATTACTCGCTTCCCGTGACAGGTCTGTGTAAATTTATGTATAGGTTATTTCCTACTTGCCAAATATACGTATTTAAAAATAAAAGAGAAAAATAATTCCATATTTTAATAAGCGTGTCTAATTTTGAGTTAAGTAGTTAAGTAGACATCTTTTAGTTGTTTCTTACAATATTCTAACGACGGTTTTATTGCCGTGTAGAGAACCAAATTTTACGTTTAACAATGGTATAATCTTTACATATTTAGAGTTATAACACTATTATAATAGCAGTGCGACATGTTTTATGATAAAATATACGACCTCTACCACAAATCACCACCTGTCCTTTTATACCACCTATCTATTGACCTATAGAACTGCCACGACCAATTTTGCTTTTTAAAAGGACTACATATTTAATAAAGCCAGCGTTATATAACACGACCTAAATCTTGTCAGTTGAACGAATTGATGTGACGGCGTCAATCTGATCACTGGCGTCCGACTTCATGTCAGTCTCTTCACGTTCAATGACTGGGAATATTCAGCAATATTAGAGATTTAATATTTATGCAGTCAACAAGGGAACTGGAACATTACATTATGAATGAACTGTGTTTGTAGATCATAATTCGTATTCTTGGTATAATATTCTCAATACAGAGTACTAAAAACTACATATACAAAAATACAGAATTGAGATCTCCTCCTTTTTTACGTCGGTTAAAAAAGCCACATGTCATCATATCTCACTGCTATTACATTAGTGTTGTAACTTAAAATACGTGAAATGACGAGTAAGATCATACTATTGCTGAACGTTAAATTGGATACTCTACATGCCAGTAAAATCGTCGTTAGAATATTTCAAGAAACAATTAAAAAAATATCGTCTTAACTCAATATTAGACAAACTGAAAAGAAAAAACAGTCCGTTCTAAAAAATATGAAATTATTTTTTCCCTTTTACTTTTAAATGCACTTGGAAAGTATCAAATTGTTTAGATATCTGTTATGAACTTTACATAAATTAATAATCTTTAACGGAAAGTGAGTAATTAATTTTTCATTGTATCTGAAAAATGTTGAATTAAATAATATACTATTGTATTAATAGAGCGTGTCAACAGTGCTTCAATTCACGGAGCGTGGATTCGAAAAACCCACTGCCACGCGACGTTGGTACTGTTAGACTAGTTTACTTTAGTTACTTCCATGGTACTCGTATAATGTCCTACGGGATTCTCATGTGGGGTAAAGCGCAGGTATACAAACCATATTTGTGTTGCAAAAACGAGCGATTCATTCTGTATATCGTTTAGGTCCTCGGGTTTCTCTCATAGATAATCTCAGTACAGAGTACTAAAAAAACCGACCTCAAAAGTACGTGGAATTACGTCTATTTGCTAAGTATCATTGAAATATCCCCTAATTCGCCACTATACAGGACTTGATACTGGAGATAATAAAAATAGGTTCTCACTACGACACTACTCAAAGTATATCGAGGGAAAAACGCCTTGAATTGGATAAATAGCAAAATCAACTAAATAATTGCTAAAAGTAATTGCTCCTAAATTAAAGTTAGGCGCTATTTATAAAAATGAATCTTGATGCGTGAACAGCCACCCTTAGAGGTGGATGATTTCCTTCAAAATGAAATGGGACCACTATCGAAGTACCCCCTTTCCAACAAAAAAAGAATCATGAAAATCGGTTCACAAATACCGGAATTATCGCGTAACATACATACAAAAAAAAAAACAAAAAAAATTCTCTCATAGAAAAGTGCATGGAGACTGGTATCTACCGGTATTTAGTCAAATATTTTGTGTGCCTGTAAAAACATACATAATTTCGTTAAAAAAGAAGATATCCATAGTATTTACCTTAGAACTAAGTCCAAACTCATGGTAACAACCACAATTTCGCAATTTCGTTTACCTAAGGTAAACGATTATTTTATGGGGTACTGTATATACGTTTTCACAATAAGATTCCGGAGCATATGTTAAGATTATCATTTCCTAAGTTTAAAACTTACATTAAAAGTTTTTTTATTATAAAGTCATATTGCAAAATTGAAGACTATGTGTTAGATAAAGATGTACGGAAAGACGATATGAGTCCAGATTCCAAACACAGCATTTAAGTTTATTTTAAAAAAGCAAACCCTACAGTTTCTTGCTCGTTCTCTGGAAGTCAGCTACGTGAACGAGCAGTAGCTTAAAAAACGACGTGTTCAAGCGTAAAAATTTAATAAATATTATATAAATATCATAATACATTGATATTTGTAGAATATAATATTTTCTATTTGATTCTAACATAAAAACATGAAAAAAATTTCTTTCTCTGCAAAACCTTTGCCATTGTAATCAGGACGACGATATTTTGTAATATTATATTTCAAATGTATGTCAGATTATGTAAATATGTCTCAGGGTGACGGGCGCAGTGGCAGTGCCCATAAGATCTTTGCAATTTAAAGCTCTGGATGGCACCGTAACTGTGATGGACAGACGTGTAGCTTACCATCAGACGCCCCGTCACTGATGTTATAAAAAAAGTAAATACCGTTGTGATAGCCACAAAAACAAACTTTCAGGTATATAGCTACTCTTTTCCACATATATTGCTGCTCAATAAATACAAAACTAATACTGTCAAATCAGAAACAGAACCTTTTTGATTTGTTACATAATGTTATATACAAAAAAAGTGAATTAAATAACTAAATAAATGGAACACATAGTCGATTTGTTCGAAAAGTGACATCTGAGTCAGTTGAGAGACCCTTAAAGGCTGCGGTGAAGTTTTTTCAAAAAATCTCACTAGATGTCACTAGCGGCAACGATGCCGAAAGCCAGTAACAAGATCTATAACAAAAACACTTAGGAGAATTTCGTCAATACGGTAACTTGACCTGCTGCACAGGTGGTAAGAGCAATGCTACGGTGCAGCATGGTCGTGGTTGTGTGTTCAATCTTTGCATTAATAATCATAACAACACTAGTGGAGTTAATTCGCAAAAATTATGAAACAAGTGTTTATCTAGTTTATAATAGTTTAATATTATTAATATTGTATTACGTAATTTTGTTTTTTGTGCACGTAAGTCCGTTGTTGTAGTTATTTTGTCCTATATTTATATACATACATTCAATTCATGTAATAGTTCCTATTAGTATTTTTTCTACTTGTTTTTAGTTAATATTTAAGTTACATTTTATAATTTTAGTGTTTACTACACTAGTACTTACGTGCCTTCTCATCTTGTAAAAGCGGTTCCAACTGACAACCAGCGTTACAGCAGGCGAGCTGTAACATATGCTGAGTTGGATCCGTTTCAGCTTATAGATGTATGTAATCATTAATTTGTCTGTTTTGCTTGAATTTTCTTAAGCTGAATAAACGTTTCTTTCTTTCTTCTTTCTATTTAGGTTTGCAAGAAGAAATTTCCTATAGAAATAAGCAGTACTTTTGCTTGTGTTTTCATTTTATTAAATGTAATTTATGCTTTTTCCTATGCAATAAAAAATTAAAAAACGTAATAATATGAATAGTGATACAAGTAATACCATTCTTTACAAACTCCTTTTTCGTATACGGCTTATAAACCATCCATCGCTTTGAAACTAAACATAATCCTCAATCTTTTCCAGGTGGAGCAACAAAAAACTTCAATCAAACTTCTTACACCTAAATCTGGGAGAGGACAGCACCATACTCGGATCCCGGTCGTAACATAAACATGGCGATACACTATTAAAAGTTGGAGTCGTTTTGTGAGCCAAAATATTATTCGGAGTACCTTCCCTCTATCTCGAACCGGCATATCGCAGGGTTGCCAAAGCATTTGCATTTATATTTCACTTTATTACTGGGTTTGGTATTGCAATCCCGTTTTTAAACTTAACGGATGCCGTGAATGTGTTTTGACAATTTATAACAGGATTAAGAGGCAACATAATTTAGTTTCCATATTTGTTCTCTGCGATTGTTTAGGAGTGTATTGTTTTAGTAAGTAGGCCTTTGTTGTGTTCATTTATTTGGAGCAAATAAGTCAAATGATGAATGCAAACTTCCAAATTGTCACATATGTCATTCTTTTCGTGTAATAAGGTCACATCTGCAAAGTGACAACTTTTCTGGTGAAAGATCATATCTATTGTGACCCTGTCACAATAGATGGTTTTATAAAAATCACACCAATGTAGAAACTAATATTACGGGTCAAGCACGTATTGTTATCAATAATGTGCTATATAAACATTGACTTACAATTATATGGACATCGGGTCCACGCTAAAAAGTGTCCGCACTTGTAAGGCGCTAAAATCGTATACAGAGCGCCAAACTCCGCTTTAGTCTTCATTTGTTCGACTGACAGCGCGATACTGCGATGACATTACAATTTAAATTTCGAATAGGTTGACTTGGGACATTTTTTTCGTGGTTTTTGTATTAGACCCGTCGTCCATTTATTTGTAAGTCAATGTAAGTATATAAATTATTTTTTGTTTCAATTTCTACTTCCACTACTACAACACAATTGAACATCATCGATATCGATAGCATTTGTCTACTGCAGGAATGCACGGCCCTGCGCTTAAGCAAAAGGCTCGTACCGTACTGGTAAGTGGGAGAGAGGCCGCGCATTGTCGCTGTCCCGCTCGGATAATTTATGGCCGAGTCTGCAGCGAGTAAATAATCGCACTTATAATTTTGATGTTTATTTGGCAGCACATCAAGTTACACATTGACATATCTTGTTCCGTTGCACTGGAGGCGATTTTCGAACAAAAATGTGTAGTCTGACGTGCCGTTGTCCGTACATTCGACGTACGTACGTTCATAGTTAATCAAATTAAAAAAACTAAATTTTCTAATAATTTGGTCTTTAAAAAACAAGAGAATGATCACTGATTTACAAAATTTCAAATGTATTTTTGTTATTTTATTACAGTTAAAAGTTTTACCGCGATGAGGCCACGTAATGCGGAGGGATCGGAGCCCCAACCCTCGTAAACTGTTTTAATAGGAATGTGAATGGCTTGCGTGAAAGATGATGATTGTATATGAAAGGAGTAAACAATGAGATGATGTCTGATAAACATGATTTGAAGCAGAAAAACATACTTAATATGCCTAATCTAATATGTGGAACGACCTGGATCTCCCTGTGAGATCTCAATCGTTATTTTTCATTTTTGTCGATATTCTGACGAAAATGTTCACAATGGTTATTTGACAAGTAATTCAGATATTCAGGTTTCTTTTAATATGTGTTGTGCTGTTCTTGATAAATAATTTTCGGTGCGTTTTTAACCACGGATCAAGGCAGAATATTAGCGAGGACATGTACTCCATAATGTTTTTTTTATTATTAATTTGTAATGTAATTTTTTATTGTATTGTATGCAAAAAAAAATTAAAAAATAATATTTTGATATTTTGGCTTCCTCGTACTAATAGATATTCAATGTGGGCGCGCACATAGACAGGGTCAAGAACGCGTCAAGCTTGACACCAAAGGTTTAAATTGAACTCTATGCCGCTTGCAATTCAAACCGTCCAAAGTCGAAAGTGTCAAGCTTGATGTCCTCTTGACTGTACACAACATGCTGGTTTTTATTATATAAATATTCAATCGTGTAATTATTAAATAGTGTTTCATGATACAATACTCGAATATTAAATAACATAGTACAACAAAAAAATCGAATACTGAAAAAAATAATAAAATACGCCACGGAAATTAGGTAGTGAACACTAGGTCTGAGAATGACCGAAATTAATTTTACCGACTACCTTCTACAAAACTTGGGGCGATCTGTTATTGGTCTTGCTATCAAACATACTTTAATTTGTTACATAATTTTTAAGAAACTCCATTGATTGTTTGAAATAAATTTAAAAAATACAGTAAATTGATGGATAACGAAAAATGTTTTATCAGTTTCGAAAACCTTCTTGCGCAACCCTATCGGTCTAGAGTCCAGTGGAGTCCGGCGCTGTCTCATAAACATGCTCCCTGTATCAGCGCGTAATCTGCCGGATTTGTCGATCAGGCCCGCTATCCACTGCCCAGATTTGTACGGGGCTTTGCCGCCGATACGGCACATACGTTTTGCTTTTCTTGTCCGCTGTTTATGGGTGTGTGGCCAGGTGGAATAGGCTTACCAAATTTGTTTATTGGCACTGTTTGATTGGGGATTTTACTTTTTGTTTGATTTGTGGAGATATCTTTTTTCAACTAGCTTTCATTTTTGTTTTTTATGCAGAAATGTTTACGTTGACCGGATGCTTAAGATGAGTTAACAATACGAAATGTCTTACAGTTTATTGCACAATATTGGTAATGTAAATACTTCAACTTAAAAATAGATTCAACAAAATATACAGTTAAGTACAGAATTTGAACAGAAAAAAAAATGCAATTATTTATTTGAGATGCAATACAATAAAAGAATAGACAAATTAATTATAAACAAACATGTCATGTCAAATGGGATTTAGCTACAGAGTACACCATCATATATTAATGTTTAAGAACAGAAAAATATTATGAATATAAAAATATTCAAAATAGATTATAATATAAAAAAAATCTAAATATTTGTTTTGTCAAAAGAAACCAACATTTCGAACTGTTTACACCACTGTCATGGCTGAGACGAACGTTTGAAAGAATAAATGTTCGCAACGAAAAAAAAAATTGTTCAAATTTTCAGTGCGTAATTCATAAACTCGATTACAATGTTAGTTTTTACACGCTGATCAACAATACAAAGATAAGTACTCAGTGACTAAGCTATATAATGTCCTGCACAACACAGTTTTTCGATCATTACAAAATTTGTATATCAAGCAAAAACTTTATTTGTCGTGCAGTAACTTTTAACTAGTAGATAATTATTTTATTTTACATGCAATACAATAACAAAACGAAGTAAAAATTCATAATTAAACAGATTTCGAAACTTTTAAATCTTTTATCATTGACACGACAATAAGTTGGGAAAATCGGAAATATTCAAATAATTATTGACGTGCAATAAAAAATCTAATTATGAAGTTGCCTAAATGATTCAGCTCCAGAAGAATATAGCGTCATCTTAGAGGAAATATATCGTATGCGATTTCCATGTAACTTCAGGAAGAAGATAAAAATGTAATGTAAAATACAGTAAAGACAATAGCATTTTTATTACTTAAATTATACCTCTTTCAAATGCCATATTATTTTAATAATATATTTGAGCAAGAGGTTTATAAGTTTTGGTTCAACAAAAAGCAGTAAAACCAAACTATATAAAAATGCATAACTAATGTTTTTACGTTAGCGATGATAGAGTTTAAATACACATCGAAAGTGTCTAACTCACTTTTAAACTATTATTCAAAATCATCGTAATAGTAGTACTTATTAATTTACGTAAACAACAATTTTGTAGTTGGTAATGGTAGAAAATAAACCTTTTTCTTTTCTATTCATAATCGTCATCATCCCATTTATACATCACACTGCAGGGCACCTCTTAGGCGAGTTGGGGACATCACACGTTTTCCGAGGGTTGTGAACCCGTGTTCTTCGACGTGCAGGCTTCATCACGATGTTTTCCTTCAAAGAAAAGCTCATGGCAAACAAAGTAAATTTCGCACATAAAGTTCGAGAAACTTAGGGTCGTATTCTAGAACTCAAGTCAGGATTTGAGTATATTTAATGCAAAGAAAATCATACTCAAGTCCTTGCCATTAGGGTCGTATTTCCAGTGCTTGAAATCATACTCAAGTATGCTCAAGTCCTGACTTGAGCATTGAGTAGAGTTCTGGAATACGACTCAAGAGGTGCAAGGCCGGATTCAAGGTCAATGTCAAAGTTTGAACTGCCTCCGTGGTCGACCATGGTGGTTACCATGCCGGACTGCCACGCAGAGGTCCCAGGTTCGATTCCCGGGCCGGGAGAAATATTTGTATGGCCTACAATTATTTCTCTCGTGAGTTTGGGTGTATTTGTAGTTGTCTATGTGTGTGTCCATGGCATCCGCGACACAGGGTTTCCCTAGTGCGGGGCTATGTTGAGTGTGTGCGTTATTATTATTATTATAAAGTCAAAGAATCATTTATTCCATAGGTAAAATAAATTTACACTTGAAAACGTCACATTTAAGTTAATGCTCGTGCTGCTCGTTCACTACGCTGACTTCCCTAAGAAGAACGAGCAAGAAACTCCAGGGATTGGTCTTTTCAAATAAAGTTAAATGCTATGGAATACATTTTGAATCAAATTTGTGTGGATTCTGGAGCCATGTCGTCTTTCCATATATCTTTATCTAACACGTAGTCTTCAATTTTTAACCGACTTCAAAAAAGGAGGAGGGTCTCAATTCGACTGTATGTTCTTTTTTTCTTTTTTTTTGTATGTATGTTACGCGATAACTTCGGTATTTGTGAACCGATGTTCATGATTCTTTTTTTGTTGGAAAGGGAGTATTTCCATAGTGGTCCCATTTCATTTTGAAGAAAATCATCCACCTCAAATGGTGGCTGTTCACGCATGAACATTCATTTTTATAAATAGCGCCTAACTTTAATTTAGGAGCAATTACTTTTAGCAATTATTTAGTTGATTTTGCTATTTCTCCAATTCAAGGCGTTTTTCCCTCGATATACTTTGAGTAGTATACTTTGTCGTAGTGAGAACCTATTTTTATTATCTCCAGTATCAAGTCCTGTATAGTGGCGAACTAGGGGATATTTCAATAAAACTTAGCAAATAGACGTAATTCGACGTACTTTTGAGGCGGTTTTTTTAGTACTCTGTACTGAGATTATGTAATATGACTTTTCGAGCCCACTGTCTCTGCTTGTTGTTTAACCCTAATAGTTTCTTTTTTGTCAATGTCATAATTAAAAAAATAAGTAATAAAATAAACAGTTGTTGTTTTTTAACTTAAGAAACCACCTAGATCCCTCGACACTTTTGATGTGTGTCATACAGTTTTTGCTAATTTTATGCTACTCAAAACAATAATTAAAATACAAAGGAAAACCTAAAATGGTCATTAAATATACAACTCATAAGGTACAAAATAGCTATTCTGTATCGACATAACGGTTAGAGATAAGAAAAATACGTATTTAATTATTTAAACGAAATGTAAACCAGAAATTTACTGCCTTAATATACCAAAAGCTCTTATCAACAAACTCAAAACTACTTCCAACCAAACATACATTTCCATACAATTACGCGTATCTCGGCTATCAGCGTACGCGGCGTACCTTTGAAACGGCCTCCGACGGACATTTTGCACACACGGACGTAATATTTGTGCCCCCGACCGGACATATTTAAGCTATTTTATTTATTTTGAGATACAAAAGGCCTTATCGGCGGATATATAGCTCTAGTCTGCGTTCATAGTGCGATGCTTTCATAGACTGTACGTTACTCATGACCAGAGATGGGTAGTGGGTTAAAACCCAATCAATCCACCCGGGTTTTAACTTTTCTGTCCACGAAAAGAAACGTTTTATAAATTTTGATGTAAAAAATATTTTTTTTTAGACGAAAAAGAGGCAACTCCACACAATGCACACATTTCAACCCTGTGAATTCTCAGTATTAAGGATGCACATTGCAATTCGATTGTTTGTATCGATTTATTTGAATTCTAATCGCAATTTTCAAGCGAATCCATTCAATATAAAGTGATATTTACTAAAAAAAAAGGAACCGACTTCAATACATACAAACCGAAACTAGAAAGTTATCAATCGGTTACCGGAAAGTGCGCGAAACCGGATTCATCCCCTAGTTTACTACCCTCAAAGGTGGAATATTTAATTGAGGTAGGTACCCTCTTTCCAACTAAAAGTAATCATCAAAATGACATACATACACAAAAAAAATACAGTCGGGATGAGAACCTCTTCCTTTTTTGAAATCGGAATCATTTAATTTGAATAAAACTAGATTTACGACATATTTAGTTATATAAATGGTTTTTGCCCTCGATTTTGAGCGTTATTTGGATTTTAACCCGATTTAAACCCGGTGTTAACAAAACGCCGAGTTAAAACCCAGATGCTTGTGCCCATATCTGCCGTCCACTAACTAAAATGCGACTAATTGACAAATAGTGAAACTTATCGGAACTTACCCTAACGATGCAAAGCTGGAATATCATTAAACATTTTCAATATTCTAAAACTGGGTTATGGTTTTTCATAACATCTCAAAAAATATTTTGCTCGTGACAGATTTATGCATTATTATTTTTTGCCCCGATGCAGAAAGAAGGGAGCTATAAGTTTGAGCCTTTGTCTATGTCACGGACCAACAAGTCAAGAGGTATGCTTATTGCGATACATGACAACTTAGACAACTATTTACCACCTATTGTCTGTGCAGCAATATATCAAAGCTATTCCAATTTCTAGTGATAACAAACAAAACAACTAGATGGCGCTTATTGTACAGATTTTTATGGATAGTGTCGGCTATTCTTTTATTGTTTAGGAATAGCTCCCATCTACCCATCTACCCATATTAGGAAGCATTCGTTTGTAACACACAACGCTATCTATCACGCAAATTTGGTCACAGTATTTTACAATGAAAAAACCTGACTTCTTAAATTCCATGTGAAATAAGACTTAATTGATATCCACGGCCATTTACATAATATAAACTATTTCCAAGCTATTGACGTTGCTATATTGATATTCAGCGCCATCTTGATATACATATAAGACGAAATTAGGACCTTTTTCAGAGTTACGATCTGTAGGATGTTGCGATTATGTAGTCCATGGTAGGACGTTCAAAGACATACGCAGGCCTCAAAAGCAATTTAGATCAGAAAATATATTTACAATTTCCATTTTTTTTATATTTTCGTGTATATTTTTTATAATATCAGTTTTCGAATTGCGCCAATTTATTATACAGAGAGTCCCCCATTGTGAGCATTATGACCCTTGTGACGTCCTCTCAATAAACAAGGCTTCTCATAGCCGCTATCGGGTAGTTTTAAAACGGGCGGCAGTTGTAAATAATTATGGCTTTTGTTGCTTTTCAAATAAAGCTGATAATGCCGTAATAAGGGACAGGACACGCGTTACGGCAACTATTTAGTTGTGTTTGTTCTTTGTTTTGTTTGATGGACAGAATTTGTAATTTCGGGTAGCGCCGTTATAATTTGTAATTACCTTATCTATTTCTGTATTATTGTGAGCATTACTGTGTTCCAGTTTTGAAGTGTAAGAGCCCATACACACGGCGTGCTTTATACGCGCCGACGACGCGGTTCACGAACGCGCGTTTACGGCGCCACTGAATTGAATTTGTGAACGTGTGCAAGGGTTTAATCGTGAAACACACAGAGTCGCGGATTCCGTGTATTTATATGTCCTTAATTAGAATGGCAGTGGGCGCGGGTGCGTGTAAATCAAATGTACGTAGACGCTCGTTGCGTTCACAGTGCACAGTGGTCGGGCCGCCGTACAAGAGCGGTCAAAAATACAAAACGGCTGGTGGTGTGAAATGAAGATAATACCGATAAGTAGTGGACTGTAAAAAGGTACTTGCACTACGAGTAACTGCACATGCAAGTAGCTTCCTATAAGGACTGGAACAAGTATAGTAGTAAGCCGAAGAACTGGAAAAATTATGGGAACATGCACACTCACCTTATCTTTCGTTGCGTTGGCAGCAATTCCGCCTGGAGACGGCCGCCACAGGAGGAAAAATCCTCAGGTGCACTATTGAGCACAAAACAGTGTGTTGCGACAAAATAAACTATTAAAAAACACAATCGCGCTAATTAGCCATATTTTGATGCACACAGTTCAGTGTCATAGGTTAGTCTATCGACTTATTATTGTTGCCAACTTATTGGCCGTTGAAAGAGACGACAGCAGCAAAGTGCGCATGTTGGAGGAGGATGGAGGATACAAAGGAAGGAAGTACTCGCAAGTGCTAAGATCTACCCTATACTATTTTTGATAAATGTCTAATACAAACAAAGAAAATATGAAATCCAACAACAGCTTTATTAATGGTTATACTCTTATACTATTGGTGTAAAGCACAATTAATATATGTATTATATTACAATTAATATAATTGATTACCAATTAGTACATTATAACAAAGACATAATATATTTATTGTATTTAGAGCCTTGTTTATCGGTTTATTGAAATCAATAAATATATTAAAGATTTGCGGGTACTCATTTTCATCATTTATGACCTATGGAGCAACCGCAATGCAGTGGCCGCCCGCGCCGGCGCTTGTCTCGAGCGTCTAGTGTCTGTTTGCGATTTCGACATGTGGATCTATCCGCTTGTAGCCGCTTCGGCACTGTGAAAGGGAAGACGCCAAGACCCGCGTGCCCGCATCCCGCCGCCGCGCCCGCGCCTGCACTCTGAATGAGCCCTACGAACGACAACACCGAGTGCGGGAGCGGAGCGGTACCAACTTGTTTCACGCTTTACTTGTTGCAACTGCATCGCGTTTGAATCGCGTTTACACGCGTCATCTGCGCGTAGAAAATACGCCGTGTGTATAGGCTCTAAGGGTGATGGCGAATCTACAGGTACATTTGACTTGTCAACTTTATGTCTTACAGTGACGGGAAGAATATTCGGTAAAAAGTTTATCGAACCGAACATTGGGCCGAATTATTCGGTAATTTTAGAAACGGATTCGTAAAATAATAAGTCGGTTCCGCTGTTGTGAAGATAAAGGGTTATTTGTAAATTAATTCCGAAAATTAATAACTTCCGGAAAACCCGCTGCTTAAGAGGAGTTGGTGGTTTGACACCATGAGGCTACCGTGGATTTTTTACAAGACCAAAGGGTGACGGGGCAAGAAAACTAGAAATAGTGATAAATAAACTATAATTCAACGATATCTATGTACTAGCGTACTAGATGCGGCGTTTCATACACATACTGTGTTTCCCTGATGTGCGGTGCCGGCACAACAATTCATTTAGTTGGTTGTCAAGATGGCGGACACTGATGCGGTCCTCTTTGAAAATTATTTTACTTCGATGTGTTGCTCATATTTCGCTATTTGACTTATTGTATGAATACAAATTTAAAGTTTTCAATTATTTGCAATGATTCTGTAAGTAATGTTCTGGTTTTTGATTAATTTGTGTACTATAATGTTTCATAATCGCGAAATACTAAGCAAAATCTTACAATATCCATCTCGTTTCCGCAACTATGTAATGGCGCGTGTGAATATCAGTACAAAAACAGGAAAAACCTTTCATAAATCTGCTTTGGTTTT
Source organism: Hyposmocoma kahamanoa (assembly GCF_003589595.1). Classification (NCBI taxonomy): domain Eukaryota; kingdom Metazoa; phylum Arthropoda; class Insecta; order Lepidoptera; family Cosmopterigidae; genus Hyposmocoma; species Hyposmocoma kahamanoa. The sequence continues at coordinate 1,820,027 of NW_020654810.1, read as the reverse complement.
GTTCTGTATTATTATACAACGACGATAACACTATCTCAATATTATCTGCTTGCATAGGTCATTCCCAACAGGTATAGACTGTCGCATCTGTCCAGGGTACTACGGTACTGATACTCTTTGACAAAATTCAACACTAACAATTTGGAACATAAATATAGTTTCTGTTAATGTTCTTGTCTATGAATTAATGTCTTTGCTATAATTATATTCCGAGACGGTAGAGTACTTTAAATAAAGAAATTCCTCTACCACCCTAAAACTTTAATTAAACTGGTACCTTCAGAATCCAATCAGCGTACCTCAGCAAGCCCAACCCCTCAATTGCATTCCATTACCGACTCCGCATCTACCTTGTCACCCATTTTTCTCTGTAAAACGCCAGTCTAATTGATTATCACTAATTCAACCGGTACAAATGGGTGGCCATATCTCAGGCCGACAACAGCCTATCAATAAAGGCCGGGTCTTGCAATGGGCCCGGCTAAATTGAGACGGCCAATTTACGATGGTGTCGCTAAGACAGTGCGCCCATTGGCGGCGATGTCAACTGAATTTACTAGTATAGTCTCGTACCAAGATTTATTACAAGTCGATGTGGACGATTGAAAAACCACTCATGAGGCAATTTTTAATGATATGTTTTCATTTAAAGCGATGGTAGACCAATGATGCCTTCCTTGTGATAACTAATGCAAATTTGCATTTAGTAACTTTGATATTTTGACTTTAATATTGGTAGCTAAAGTTTATTTTTGTTTGAAAAATGTCAATTAAGCTGATTTTTAGTATAGCTATTAATTCAAAAAATATCGAACACAGAAAAAAAAAATTCAATCCGGCTGGATTCGAAGCAATGTCTTCAGCATACCAGGCCGATGTTCTCTCAACTAAGCTACAGAGCGAACCAGCAGACCTAACGCATTTTTCTATGTGCTTGATGCACACCTTCGTGTTTGTTTAGTTTATATTTTTAACGACTTTTTACGGTAGCGCCATCTGTGAGAAATTTATGAAAGTTTTTCTTCACACAGCCAGTTACCTTTACAGCAACCAACGGCTAACCGGAAAACATAGAAATAGAAACCACAGTAAAACATTTAAACAACAAGTTACAATACTGATATATGCGCGGCTGTGGCGTATGTCAAAGGATTCCATTAAAGTCACAACCAAGACTAGGCTGTGACGTAGGCTATCAATGGGCCCTTGCCGAGTGAATTTGAAGAACTAGAGATGTCGCTCTCATAATCATTGTAATATTAAGCTTATTGAATATCACGATGTTCTACTACCATGATATTCAATTAATTTTGTGAAATTACGCCATTAGTTTGTTATAATACAAAGATCGAACACAGCGAAATATTCATTTGATCCGGCTGGATTCGAACCAACGTCTTCAGCATACCAGGCCGACGATCTCCCAACTAAGCTACGGAACGAAACCAACAGACCGTAGGAATTTTTCTATGTGCTTGTTGCAGATCTTTGTTTTTTTAACGACTACTTACGCCGATTGTTTAACAATAAAAGTGAAACTGAACAAGATATAAAAAAACGCTTGTAGGAGGTTGTAGATCTCATATCGCTGATTCCAATGTTAATAACTCAAATTTGCTAAAATGTTGACTAGTTAGGACAAGAATATACTATAGTAAAAAAAATCGGGGTAGCAGAAGCTGGTTAATAAAATGTTTTTCATATAAAATTAACCGCTCACGCGATACATGCAGCCAAAGTGAAAGTCAAAGTCAAAGTCAAAGTCAAAGTCAAAGATTATTTATTCCATAGGTAAAATAAATTTA
>NW_020654810.1:1751947-1817822 GCF_003589595.1 Hyposmocoma kahamanoa | reverse complement strand
TGAGTCAACCGTGACTATGACCAGGTGAGTCAACCGTGACTATGGGACCTGTAAAGGGCCCGAAACGTCGGTTTGTTTGAAAAAACAAATATACGCGATTGACTCACAGTCAACCGTGACCATGGGACCTGTAAAGGGCCCGAAACGTCGGTTTGTTTGAAAAAACAAATATACGCGATTTAAATTCGAAAAAATAGTTTCATTTCCTATGTGTAACAATCGCGAAAACCTAAGAACTCGATAAGAGTTATTATATATTTATTTTTAGCGGTAGAGCTCCTGGTGAAAGAGATCGTCCAGGGAAGTTGACCTTTTCTGCCGCCAAGCAGTAATGCTCACTTTTTTGACCGGACCAACAAGTTGTGCGCCTGGTGGTAAGCCACATGCTGTCTCTAACAGTTGCAGTGACACTCAGAGTTTTAAATCACAAACACCTAAGGGGCTCTGCCGCTGCGCCCGTCACCCTGAGGCTTCAGTTGACAAGTCCCATATGCCCGTAATTTCATCAGCACCCTTTAACACCGGAACGGCGGCAGAAATAGGTAAAATGGCAGTATTTCCTTGGACGCACTCTTTTACGAAAGAGTTCTACTGGTACTACCAATACAATTCATTCAAATATTTCCCATCCCACCTGAACCTAGTGATTTCTGAAGGTTTTTTTGCTGGCAAACTAAAAATATATATACACGTCTGTAACTTCCTTAGCCATGGGTTAAATCATCTAAGCTTTGTAAAATGGAATATGGAATCCAAACGCGAAGGAACGAAGGAACCTAGTGCAGTGTTGATACAATCATCGCCCTAGACACTTCCAACCTGCAAGCCTTCAAGATGCCTCTTTACGCCTCGTTTGAAGGACCCCATATCGTGACGGTGAATACGTGCCGTGGAGTTCTATTTCTCAACTGTGCGACAGACGAAGGTGCCACCAAACCTTTTAGTTCGGGATGAAATACGGATAGTTGTAAAACGGTGACTACGTAAGCCAACACGCGTGCTTCGGAGCTGGAAAGTGGAGGGCGGATAAGGTTGAACAAACATTTCTTCAGAACACTCGAAACTGCCACATTTTCAACTGCAAATATGTGAATGTTTTTGAAGTACAATATGCAATAATATATTTTAATGCATTGTCTATATCAAAGCTGTACGTGCTATTAAAATACGTGAAAGTATATGGGTTGGTCGCGTCTCTGTAATTTACATTGTTAGCAATTTCATGCCAATTGCCTTCAATTAACGTTCCGATTACCTTATAACTATAACTTAGACAACTTTAAATAATCCGTGTAATATTTAATTTAATTCTATAAAATTTTTATTGTGTAAAATGTGTAATACAGTAACTAACACTACGGTTCCAAGTGACTTGAAATAAATGAATTATTTTTTAATTTAAGCCCAAATTTGTTTGACCAACAATTTCATCTTCATAGCCGAATATAATTTATCTCCAACGTACCGCCATTCATTGTCCTTAAACCTCAAATCCAAGTCTCCCATCTTCCCCATAAACTAAAACTCCAATAAATTCCTAATCACAGTCCAGTGTAAACAGGACAAGCAATCTGGCGGTGGCTAGTAAATCAAGGGGTCTTTGTCCAGGTGTATGTTGATTTAATATAATGGGCAAGCGAGCATTAGACGATCAATTGACCATCAATTGTTGGGTTAATTTGCAGTAAATACGGCGGTAATCCGCTTGTCCAGATTGGATTTGACGAGGTTGTCATGCACATGAGGACGGTGTTACCATTTGTGGGGTTTGCAACTTTGTTCTTTCAGAAAATCCATCTTCATGACGACCACAGTGGCCCAAAACGGTTTGGTAGGACCAATTTGGATATAAGAACTTTTCTAAAAAAGCCGTGGTAGCCTAATGGTATATGTGCGTGTCCATGGCACCCGCGATACAGGGTTTCCCTAGTGCAGGTGCAGGATTGTGTGCGTTATTAATATCATTACTGCGTCCCATTGCTGTGCACGGGGCTCCTCTCAGGCGACGGTTTAGGTCATAGTCTGGCCCTGGCTCACCCTGGCCCATTTCAGGTTGAAGACTTCTTACGTTTTCCGATGGTTGTAAACCTTCTTCGACGTGCAAGTTTAATCACGATATTTTCCTTTACTGAAAAGCTCATGGTAAATTTCAATTTCGCAGATAAATTTCGAAAAACTCATGAGTAGCAAGCCCGGATTCGAACCCTCAGCTTGAGAGGCGGTAGGTCAAGTAATGACCCCCGCGGCATTTTATACCGTAGAAACCTTTATAGCGAACAACTAAACTTTAAGTAGACGGAAGCAACATAAAAATTAAACCAAGCAAACAAGCAAATACAATTTTTTTAGTAAAAATTAACTTTTACACGCTGTTTTCCCCGAAGCATCCGTGTAACATATTATTATTTTTCTGAGGTGCACGAATGGAGCCTCATTTCTAAAATGTTGTAATTTTGCAGACACGATCTTAAAGGTAGGCGTCCACTGATCTGCATCGCACAGATCGCACGCATCGGCCTGTCGGTAATGCCGACGCAGTTGCTCGGGCAGCTTTTTTGCGTGTCGACCATGTGCCGACGACGTCATACGGTTTGCGTATCAGTGGACGCACCCCGCGCGCGCCCCACCGCGTAGCATGAGACATGAGACATACTGAAAGAATTTTACGTCGTCGTTTAAACAGCGTATGATATTCTCCTTGTTGCGATCCCTTCTTAAATATGTCATGTGTCCAGATGTCATGTTTAGTTCTTTTTGTCTTCCATCTTCTTATGCTAACAACAAGCCACAACGACAAATTGTTCTTCATCACTTTCCAATTCCATTGTCTCGCACACACAACTTGCACTCTTCCGCTCGCTACGAAAAGAGGCGTCGATCTGTGGACTACCTTTATATACCAATGGTGAAAAAATCCTCTTTTACTGACGCTTGTAAGAACACACAACAATATAGACAGAAAATCTGAAATAAAACAGGATTTAAAATTGACTGTGAAAATAAAAGAAACCAACGAAAAAGAAGAAAACAAATTAAATAATTTATCAAATAAAAAAACAACAATTTGTGTATTCTGCAGCTAGTCGAGTAGGTCATAGTTCAACGCCGGTATTGTCCAAATAAAGCACTAATTTTCAGCTATCAATATAACTCTCTAGACGACGCGGTTCATCAACAGCAAAAAACAATGAATATTATGTGGTGTGTAGGATGGTTACGTAATAATCCCTGCATTATTCTTCATGTTGTCTAAGTTTCGTCTAATTTAATGCATAAAACAGTAACTTATATTCATAGGTGGCTTCTTGTAACTTACGCTGTTATACAGTTGGCTGTAACTTGAAACTCAAACTAGACTCACCTATAACCTAAACCCGAGTGTTTAGCCGGCGGCAGGCGGCGTAAACCAGTTTAAGGCGGTTTGATCCGGCGATTTCCAGCTCGCACCAGTGAGAAGTTTGTTTTGTCACTCCTGCTCTAAGTTTGCATCGCTTTTGAACTAATTGAGTTGTCTTGGTACTTAGATTGCTAAGATGTTATGGATGTAGTATGATGGAGTTCACAATTAATCTAATTCTTTTTTATTTAATTTGTTTATGTACGACCAAATTACATAGACACATAAATACATATCTTATAGACTAAGATACATTACATACATAACAATATAATAAAATATTATTTATATATTTACACGTCTGGACTGTGACGTGTGACGCAACGCGCGGATGACATCGGCCAAAAGTCCTCCTTCTTGAAGGTCGGCAGATGTTGAGTGTACCTATTCTCACTACAAATGAATTAAAATTCACATTTTTATAAAATATAAGTGCGCATTTGATTTCCACCTCACCACCATAAATAATACCTATTTACTCTTGACCTTGAAAAGGTCCAAGGTATAGCGTTCAGGCAACAAGTCTGCAGGCAGGGAATTCCACTCCGCAGCCGTTCGCCATATAAATGTGGAAGCGTAACGCTTTGTGCGAACCCTTAGAATATCCACAACATAGGGGTGAAACCCAAAACTACGTCTGGTCACTCAGTGACGGAAAGGGGAAGGTCTATAATTATAGAAATAGAAATAGGAACCATTTATTGTAACGCCATATTATAAAAAAAAAACTAATATAACTAGAACAGAAATAACACAAAGAACGGCATAAAAACATTTCAACAACAAGTTACATAATACTATACTGACATGTGTGCGGCTGTGGCGTGTACAAAAGGATCCCATTCAGCTAAAGTCACAACCAAGGATAGGTTGTGACGCTGGTTTTCAATGGGCCCTAGCCGAGTGAGTGAGAGTGACGGTCGTGTGTTCGTCCCGAAACAAATACGAAATACTTTTTATTATATGTTATTTATATGTTATTGCAGTGTGTAATCTTATATCGAATAAATACTTACATAATCTTTGCAATATATACATACAGGTATAAGTGTGTGTAGTGTGAAAAACAAATTAATAAAATATTTAATACATATTTAAAGTACATTACTTCAAATATATTAAACAAGATTGTCTATTTTCGTAAAAAAAAGTTCTTTGACTTCAACATTAAACAACTATTGTTCTTACGCAGTTACTGTTTCGAATAATGCTATGTGAATTAACATGTTTAAATGTTTATGATTTTTAAGTTAAATAAAAATATATAATTAAAATAACGTATCACTTTAGATACTTTAGAGTAACAATTAGAAGTAATTCAATTGACTCTAAAAAAAAAAAAGATATAAGATTATAATAGGAAATATAATTGTCTATATATTTACTAATAATTTTGCCACGGCCACATTGTCGCTTAACATTATGATAGTGTGGTCGAAAATTTTTCTTTCTTTTTAAAACACAACTAGTTACTTTTGTTATTCATCATGAAGGGACTGGTGAAAATGGATTTATTAGCACTAAAGCCCATTGTGAAAGAATTCGTCCAGGGTACTGACTTATATCTGTTACCAAGCAGTATTACTGTGTTCCGGTTTTGAAGGGTAAGGATCCTGGTGAAATTATAGGAACATGGGACTTGTCGATTTATGTCTCAGGGTGATGGGCGCAGTGGCAGTGCCCCTCAGATCTTTGCGATATAAAAGTCTGAGTGGCACTGCAACTGTTACGGACAGGCGTGTAACGCTTATCTATCAGTAGTCCGAAATTTCATAACCTCGAAAGTAATTTTGAGAGGAAAATGTTTTTTCTTTTAAACCCAACTTAACCTTTTTTTTTTTTTTTTCGTCAGGAAATCCTCATGGATACCCTTACGCCCGGGGGAGGCGAAGGGTTATGTCGGACTCCTACCGACTAAAACCTGACGGTGTTCCGTCTTCTCACCATGTGCCGAAGGCACGGGGACGCTTACGCATTCTTCCGCGACTCCGGCGGTGATTGATCCGACTGGGCGCCGAACTTCTTCGAAGAGTTCTTGTCTCCCCGTCAACAATCTTGAGTGGCAGACGCGGAACACATACGCCGCCATCTCGGGTCCACCAGTAACGAGTGACGGACTCCCCTAAGTCTGCCGCTCATGGACCCATGTCACGGGGGCTTTCGCCTCCCGTTACCCGCCTATGTCGGCAGCTGGAGAGCCATAGCAAAACCCAACTTAACCTAACATAACCGAACCTAATTGCGATAAACATTCAACATATCCTGAAAGAACAACTGTTTCGTTATAATTCGGTTTTCGGTGTAATGAAAATTCCAACAAACGTTATTTTGGACAAAAAAATTTTCGAGTTTGTGATAGGTTACCGCGTAAAACTTACCATCAAGCGTACCACTTGTCCGTCCCGTCACTTGATGTTATGTGAAAAAAATTAAGTCCGCCACATTTTCGTAAAATACAACTAGATAGTTTTATTATTCATTACGAAAAGACTGAAAAAAATTGTTTGTCTGGAACATAGCAAGTGACGATTCATGGTCTTTGGTTACACCCAGAGGAATACAAGCGTGATGATTGAATTTTTGCCCTTAAGCCGTCACCCTTTAGGGACCCATTTTCGTGATGATACCTGTAAAACAAACGGGTTGAGCCCTCATGTTGTCTATATATAAAATTCAAATCTATGTTCATAAAATGAAACAAATAATATATTTTACTACTTTAGGACATAGTCACAACTCATTCATTTGCATTTCACATGGATGGTACACATACATTATTATTGTGATACCCTCTAAACGCGTAGCAAAGCTAAACTTACAATTTAAATACCCGCTCACGCGATGCGCTCCTCCTACCGCAAAATGGCGGCTATTTGGTTTCGCAAATTAGAAAAGCACTCAGTTTAAATACAAGTTTTTATAAATAAAAATTATTATTCTGCATTGCTAAATAAATACCCTCCGTACTACCAACAAAAACATCTCAAATAAAATGCAGTAATACACCGCAAAACCTGCACTTAAAAAGCACTAATGAAATTTTTGGTGTACTTGGATAAATATGATAATATTCTGTTTGAGTGGTTCTAACGTTTACCATGAAATTACTCCTTAAAGTATAGTTTATAAACATTTATATTCAGGGTAAACTTAAAAAACGTTACATACTTACGGTATGTTTTCAATAAATAAACACCGAAATCACCAGCCCAAACAATAACACACACAGTCGTGACGTATTTTTGAAGTTGTTTAATTTTTTTTAAATGACAGACCCAGGCATTAAAAACTTTATGGTTTGCTAGAGTAGTTACCGAAATAGCAATTAATATTAGTTATTTTACTTGTTATAACTTCGATATCCGATAAATCGGTATAAAATCTACACCTAGAGAGATGTGGTATGCATCTACAGCTGCATGTATCGCGTGAGCGGTTAAATTGAAGGCTTGAACGTCATGGATTAGTTAAAAGTAATTAATAAAATTATAATGTTATTGTTTTTCTAATGTTTTTTTTTAAATGAAACAGTATAGGGAAGTGCACAACTATGGAAGATGCAAGGAAATTAACTATTTTAGGAACTTTAAATTTTTTTGTGAGAACAATTTTAGTATAGTCAAGTTTTTGGTCAAGCGTGAGTTGTCCATAAAAATGAATAAAATTGATTAATTTTTTAATGCTAATCGACTCAGTTTCTTATAACGATGACTTTATTGTATCAGAAGAAAAATTTGGGACAGCAGAAATTGGTTAAATTTAATAAAAAACATTTTTCATACAAAATAAATGACATTTTATTAAATTTGATCAACTTCTGATGTACCGATCCCTTTCTTCCAATACAATAAAATCATTCTTATAAGAAACTGAATCTTACCAGCATTAAGACAAATTATCAATTTTATTCATTTTGTATGAAAATTTTTTTTATTAAATTTGACCAACTTCTGCTATTCCGATTTTTTCGTTTAACCTGATTGTTTTCACAAAAAACTACTTAATGTTTCCTAAGACAGTTTCCTTGTATCTTCTATGGTTTCGGTTTTCCCCATAGAGCTCCATTAAAACAAAACATCGTAGTAAATAGTTTTTCGGAAACCATAGCTTTTTCCAAGTTTTATTACATATTATGAATGGCATTAGAACGTGGAGCGCATTAAAATAGTTTTAAGCCAGAGAAAGGGAGTTTAAGTTTATTTTGGTGTATCTGTAACGAGGCGTATCTCTGCTGAGAAATTATTTCTTAACACTTAGGTGTACCCAAAAATGTATTACAGATACCAAGCAACAAACAGTCGATTAAACAGATTTTTCTTTATGTATCCAAAACTCACCGAGGCCCATTCCCATTTGAATGAAATCGGCGGCCAATAGTTGAGTACAAGAAAGGTACACATTAATCATTTCATTGTTGGCGGGGTGACAACGAGTCAGCCGTATTGTGGATTTGTTGACAGGGATCAAGCCGGGGCGACAGATGCCTTATTCTGGCTCCAGTTGGCTTTATTTCATACCGAACGTTTACTAGTTATTGTAGTCTTAGTGATCGGTAAAAAAAATCATTGAAGTCTTTGAGTGCTACTCAGTCTAGACAGATATATTTATTATATATTATTATTATTAAAAAATAAGTGCGCATGACTTCCATCTTACCTGATGCAAAGTGGCGATGTAGTCTACGATGGACCATGCACACATAAATAATGCTTATTCACTCTCGCCTTGAAAAGATCCAAATTATACCGTTCAGGGAACAAGTCTGCAGGCAGGGAATTCTACTCCATAGCCGTTCGCATTATAAATGTGGAAGAGAAACAATACGAATCCTTGGAATATCCACAACATAGGGGTGCAACCCCGTCCTACGTCTGATCCCCGATGATGGAAAGGGGAAGGCGGAATTAATTCGTGCAATTCCCTCGCACTCTCCGTGATATATCCTGAAGAGTACCGATAAGCAGGCAACTTTATGGTGGAGTTCAAGGTTCCGCAGCTTCGCGTCTTTCAATTCCAAGTCACCTATAAAGCATCTTGACACGCTTGTTAATTGAATCCAAGGTAGCCTGTTGGTATGTAGCAGAGCCATCCCATAAGTGGCAGGCACTACTTCAAACACGATCGAATTTGTGATTGGTACAGCTGAAGCAATTATTCCGATGATTTTATTCGTGCAGTTAGTATGAGTTACAGAATCGTATATCCTGGAAAGGTTATGGAAAAATGAACATTATCCCTGAAGATGTTCGCGTCAGCGTCAAAGCAACTAGAATCTAATTAGTAAAGTAATTCGCGGTATTGAGAAGGAGTCTGCAGCGTGGATCGAACATGCGGCATTGAGCTTACTGTCGCTCGTGACGCAATTTCGAAACAAAAGTTCTTGTTCATCTCTTGGACGACATAAGATATCCAGAATAAGTCAGTGAGACTCTCTCTCAATGTAGTGAACAATCGCAAATGAATGGCGGCGAGACAAAGGGCCAGCTCCTTTGTGCTAATGAAGAATGGTCACCCTCCGTGTTGTGTTAGTGTGTTAGGCGTTAGATTAATTTGCGGCTAGTGCTGGATTGGTGACGTGATAAATCAGAATTCGAGTAAATAAGAAAAATATAAAAACAACAGTTACCTTTTTCGACAACCAAGAATCCTTCCAATGACGTCTTTCTCTGTAAATGCAAGAGAGGATAAAAATAGATAAAGCCTGCCTAATATTCAAAATAACTTGACCTATTGACTGGACTCTTTGCAGCTATATGGTTTTTTACCCGATTGTTTGCTATTGAATAGATAGAAATACGTAAAACATCTACAATGCAAGTAAATTGGAAGAAAAGTAAAAAGACATTTTCAAGTCTCAAGGGCCATGCCCTGAGGCGTCATGCCTGTTATTTGGAGGACGTTTCAGTCCACTGGCAACTAAAGACATCCTGTGGCCCCCAGGGCTTCAGGGTTTTCACCGCAAATGACACGAAGTTATAACGCTGGTTGAGGTTGGCGTATTTGAGGCTAGCGTTCTGGCGGCAGAGTCATCCATGTTTGCGTGGACTTAGGAAGAGGCATAGTGTCCACACAGGTCGCATTACCTGCCAGCCCAATTTCTCTATAAAGGGAGTTCTGGAGAGATGTCCCTAGACCCGAGAGGTAGGGAGTTCCGGGGAGACTGCGGTCTCGCCAGTAACACCAGGGTACGGTCAGTCAGTTATTATTATTATTTGGCATAACAAGATGTTTTACCACCGTGATGCTATTAATACGGAGTTAAAAAGCCGAAAAAACACAACACTAAGGTTTCTAACAAACACATAGAGGAATTCGTAAGACCTCCAGAATTGACCTGCAGTAGCTTAGTTGGCATAGCATCGCCCTGGGACCAAGTCTGCTGATTTCCTCGAAACCACTAATCATTGTATTCCAAGGAGGCTCCAATGAGAGAAGTCCTAATATCTAGTTGCAAGTGTCAGTGGAATAGCAGTGATGGCATTCATTCATTCAATCACTAACGATCGTTGTTGCCTTACTAAAAGATTCTTGTTAGCAGTAAAGCTCCTTGTGAAGGAGTTTGTCCATAGAAGTACTGCCACCTTACCTATTTCTGCCGCCAAGCAGTATTGTGTACCCCGCACATAGATCTTGTCAACTTATGTCTCAGGGTGTCGGGCGCAGTGGCAGTGCCCTTCAGATCTTTGTGATTTAAAGTTCTGAGTCACACAGCAACTGTTATGGACAGGCGTGTCGTTTACCACCAGGCGTGCGATTTGTTCATCCCGTCACTTAGTATTATAAAAAAACTAAGATGGAATTTACTACATCTTCATTTTTATCGCGTTTAATAAGAAAATTTAGTCTTCAAATTGAATATATTTTTTTTAGTCACACCATGCCATCGAAGATCACAATACCTGAGAAATGCAATGACAGTGATTAGTAGCAAAATGACTACCCACTGGTAATCCACTACTCTTAGCAGAATACCAAACGTTCAAAACCCTAGCCGTTAACAGCTAGTGCTGGGGCCTCCTAAGACCCCGTGTACATAACATGTGAAGTGATTCTGACTCAGAGAATATTATTCCTATCATCACGTAAACGCCCAATGTATATTATAATGAAAATACCGCCTTCAAATTTAGAGCTATGTATTCCATATGACCATAACCTTATGGTATCTAGAAAAATACCTTTTTCATTCAAAATTAAGGTCATACTTGCATGGGCCTGAAGTATGTAATTAGATTTAATAGGTTTTAAGGTATATACTGTGCGTTTAGCGCATGTTCCATTGGAGTTTGCTGGGCCTTAGGACGGTAGGTCTCCTCTTTCTCTAGCTTCTAGCTGGTGGTTTCGCTTCTACCGGTTACCACTCAGTGACCGCCTTGGTCCATCGGTCGTCGTCCCGCCTAGCAACTCGTCTGCCCATCTCCATTTTAGGCTCGCGATCCGCATACCGACGTCTACGTTTGTTCTCTGTCATATCTCCTCGTTGGGTATACGGTCGACGAGGGAAAGCCGAGTAAGGTACCCCTGGCTTTTTTATGCTACTCTGATTTTGCGCATGTATTCTTTTTGTGAGCGGCCATGCCTCGGCGCCGTAAGTAAGTATGGGCAAGACGCATCGACATACAACCTTAGAAAATTTAAAATTGGAATCCGGTCAGGTAGTAGGAATTTTTATTTGTGTTCGTTCTTTGTATTAAGTTACACATTTTTTGTTCTACAAAGTTATAGGAAAAAAAATATAGCTAAATTCAAACGCCTTATCCTCCTTTATTCCTTTTAAAATACAAAACATTTCTCTTTCCGTCAAGGAAGGTATCTGTCTGCGGTAATCCCTCAACCCGGCGTCACTCACTTCTGACTTGACAGACGGCTCTTGGCCAGCGCAGCGCCGAGATTATCTTGTCATGATGGACTTCTGAACAAAACGAAAAGATTTCGAAATATACTTACCGAACTTTGTTATAAGATTTCGTGCTTTTCTTCAATTCTTTACCTATAAACTTTTAGATAAAGAGAGCTATGATATAAGTTTAACCTAGATAATATTATTATGTAAAATGAAAAACAAAGCACAATTAGAGACAATTTGCAATAAACTCAACACATGACATAAGTTGAGGGGTCCTTTTACATATGTCCAGCCGCATACACGGCATCTACTTAGTAGGTACACAATAGTGTTGACCATTTAATGTTTTTGCTTTGTGGTTATTTTATTTTTAATTTTTTTTTGTAATTTTATTTTATTTTTGTTTTAATTTAAATTTCTTACTGTGTATTTTTGTATTGTGGCGTTTTGTAATAAATGGTTCTTATTCTATTCTATGTACATCTGCGTGACAATGCAAATAATTTGAACTCAGCTAGGAGCTCAGTTTGCAAGTCACAATAAAATGTTACAAAGCAGTTTGTCGATTAAAAATAATAGTATTTTTTCTACTTCACTGTACTTTAATGTTAATTATAACCCATATCATAAAGGCTCTCTTTTTACTTCTGAATCAAAATTCTATTGAAAAATTGCATTAAATTTCTATACACAGAACTATAAAGAGTTTCAAATAAAGAACGCATTTTTTGGATTGATTTGGCGATTGGTTAAATTAGTCTAAAAGTCAAGTCATAAATCTTTATAAAAAAAATTATTGGTCAAAATATGTGGCCATAATAAATGGCCAGTTCTTTTCTATCTCTTTGTTTTTTTTAACCTGCATTTATGTTAGATGTGTTTTCCGATTTCTCCGTCAATTGTGGACCGATTTTGATAATTCTTTTTTTGTTTGAAACGGTGCACTCTCGATGTGGTCCCATTGTCACCAAGTCAGAATCAGATGAGGGGAAATCGAGGAAAATCCTCAAATTTTATAGGCATGTCAGTTACGAGATTTTAAGACCCTTTTCTACAACTAAATTAAAATAATGAATCACGACCAATATTTAAATATAATTTTATTTATGAAAATGTACATGTAAATTTATATTGTTATAAAATAGTTATTTATTGCTAAATGGTTACGCCTTTGTGCCTACTATGTAACATCTTGAGATATTATTTATAAAATAATTAGAATTTTAATAATTTCTGAGACTTTTTTAATTAGAAAAAAATACGTTCATTTTTGAATTTGAAATTTTTTATTTTAGTAGCGAGTACCATAGACAATTCAATTTTGGTCCAGAACTAAAAAGAGCGCTTTTGTGATATGGTTTACGAAATTAAAATTGACAGATTGTACGGAAGTGGAAAAACTATATTTTACTATTCTCTCGCTTTTCATGTGTGAAATTATCTGCGTTGGCTCCTATGATTGTCATTCATTTAGACGAATGACTTATGTTGAAATCTTTCTTTTTATGATATCAGGTGATGGGACTAACAAGTCGTGCGCTTGATAGGAAGCTACATGCCTGACCATAACAGTTATAGTGCCACTCAGGGCTTTAATTTGCAAACATCTGAAGGGCACTACCACTGCACCCGTCACCCTGAGACATAAGTTGACAAGTCCCAAGTGCCTATAATTTCACCTGCACCCTTCAAAACCGGAACACATTAATGATGATATTACTGCTTGACGGCAGAAAGGGTTAAGGTGGCAGTACTTCCCTGAACGAACTCTTCCACAAGGAGCTCTACTGCTAAACAAATTTATTTAATTAAACTTTATAAAGTATTTATTTAAACTTTATACAAATGGCGTACTTAATGCCATGAGACATTCTCTTCTAGCGAATCGGAGAGATGAGTTGGGAATAAATAACAGGGGTGCATAACATGCATGACGAATACTGTAAACGAAAGCAGTAGCAGTGGAGTTTTTTGTGGAAGAGTGTTGTCCAGGGAAGTACTGCCACCTTACCTATTTCTGCAGCCAAGCAGTAATGTGAACACACGGGACTTGTCAATGTATGTCTTAGGGTAACAGGCGCAGTGGCCTTTAAGATCTTTGCTATTTGAGTGGCACTGCAACAGTAATGAACCAACGAACGTGTCGCTAGCCACCAGGCGCACGACTTGTTCGTCCCGTCAGTTGGTAAAATAAAAAAAATCAAGTTTTAAGGTGACTTTGGCCATTCCTTCACTGATCTCTTCAATTGTATTGCTGCTTAAAGTTCCCAGGTACGTAACTTGGATATTTAACCGTCGATCTCAACTGGGAAGCAACAATTCTCCCACTAAGTTGTCACCACTCTAGCAAATTTCATAATATGCTCATAATGGCACCCGACATAGTTTCACAATCTTATACTTATATCGATACATCCAAGAACACTTTTTTACGTGGGGAAACCCATTATGGATACCTTCCGCCTGGGGATACAGACGGAGGGTTATGTGAGACTCCTACTCACTAAAACTCCGCGGTACCCGTCTCTGCACCACGTGCGCACGCGGGTTCACGCGACACCATTTCGAACGTGTATCCCTACGTGGCTCCCTATGGGGAAGGCGACGACCGAAGTCACGCCGTCTTCTCCCTATCCTCCGGCGCTGGATGTCGACAGTAAGTAAAGTAAGTAAGGTGAGGACCGCTTTCCAGGATCTCTCGCTGTCGACCATGGCGCGAACCACTGTCGACAAAAAATAAAATTCGAATAGAAAAACGAATTTATGAAAACGAAAAAAAAACAAAATAAAACCAGAACAGGTCCAAAAATTAAGTTAGTGCAGTGTTCATTGGAGGTATAGATATGATAGAGGTAAAATCAAATCTCCCAGTTTCGCGAAATAAAGAAATTGTAAGCCTTTATAGCCCCAAAACCAATACTACAAAGGGAAGACAAATAAAGAGTCCTTCTGATTAATAGTGCGAGTGACCTGTGGCCGAGTAATCACGACACGTAATAGCGAAACTATCACTTACGTGACAGATGGTTTACTTGTCCCAACGTCCCCGTGATTGAGGGAAGAACAAATGAATACGAGATGGAATAAAAACGAAACAATAACAATAACGCACACACTCAACATAGCCCCGCACTAGGGGAAACCTTGTGTCGCGGGTGCTATAGACACACACATAGACACCCACAAATACACCCAAACTCACGAGAGAAATAAATGTAGGCCATACAAATATTTCTCTGCGTGGCAGTGCATCGTTGCCATTCGGCCACGGAGGCAGTTTAAACGCTCTCTCCTCAACCAGTTTATAAATAGTTACGGCGTTTATCGTAAAATTAAATACCAGAATATTATAGTGGATGTATTGTGTGCCGATCCTTTAGTAAAGGAAACGTCCAGAATCTTCCCTCCGAATTTCTCTAGACGCCATATGGCAAGGCCACGTTACTACGTTGGGGTCACCAAAATTGTTTTATCATGGATAGGATTCTTCAGGATGAAGTTGAGGAGATAAAAAAGGGAAAACGATGTCTATCGATCTAGTTATTGTAATGTCAAACAGACGTCTGTCGTAAACATACATAAACTAACAATAATTTATTAAGAGATTAGCGCCATCTATCCTGGTATATTAGAACTAGACAGTGGGTTAGATAACGTAGTAGAAAATAAATGAATCGAACAGCTTAAACTACTTATCCCATAGATGGCGTTGTCTTCATGTAAATTGCTAACCAGCCTGTCCATCGCTGGGTAACGGGGTAAGTAACCTGTTTCGCAATTCGAGTATCGATTTATTTCAATGCGATTTTTAAGCAAATCGATTCAATAAGTAGGTAAATAAAATAATAAATTGAACAAAACTCGATTTACAACAAATGTTTAGTTGTAAATAGTTTTTGCCTTCGATTTCGGGCGTTAATGGGTTTTAACCCGATTTAAACCCGGCGTTTAGAAAACGTTGGGTTAAAACCCGGGCGCGTGCCCATCTCTGGACGCACACATACTCATAGGTGTCGCTCGTCGTTTAAAGAATGACATTAAATAGTAGACGTATTTATTATTGAGCTAATGGTAGTTAGTAGTTTTAGTGTTATTTCATAGTCCGTAATCAAGAAACTGGAAACTGGAGTTACTTACACGTAAATTAAACTTTCCTCCTTAATTTTTTTTAAAAGCACCGCCCGCGGATAAAAATTAATAAGAATAAAAAGTTTATTTATGTCTAATCTAACCGAAACAAACAATTGAAACAAAGAAAAACTATAATACCATAGTGCCCCCTTTCGTACAGTCCAACCGAATACTGTGTTGACCTCGGGAATTTCCGTAGAGTTTTTCCTTTACACAATTGACATAAAGGTCATTAAGCCATGTACAAACCAGTACAGTTGCTGATGCAGGTTTTTTACACATCAGCGGAAGCTGATTGTTTTATCTTAACATTAGTAGATGATGATGCGGATGCAGATTTTATGTATTTAAAAAAAATGCGAAATATGTACACTCTTAATGTACTCTTAATCTATCTACATGGAAAAGCTTTCAATTTCCTTTGATAGTGTAATAAAATATTATTCCAAAGATTTTGTTACATTTATTAAACATAATAACTTTTTTAAGAAAAAAATTACCTCAAAAGTTCGCGTAACATCACGACATCGACAATACAGTCGAATTGGAATCTCCTCCTTTTTTTGAAGTCGGCTCAAAAAAATCGATCTGCATGAAAATAATCAATCTGCCTAGCTTAATCGTTCTGGAATTTTATCAGAGTTATATTTTAAAAACAACAGCTGAACTGCTTTTTCGGTTTACAGTGTTTCTGGAAAGTTTGGAAATGATCCCCCCGGTGGTGCCTTTTAGGTCATGTCACGACTCGAAGATCCGCAAATAATATTAGCATCGATGAATGCGGATTCGGATATATTAATTTACGCAGATTATCCGCGGATGCGAATGCATATGCTGATATTCGCAACAACGGCAATATAAAATGAGCCTAAAAAATGCCTATTCATTATAGCCTCGAACTTGAGTATACCCTAGAACACAAGTGACCAGACTGTTGAATTTGTTGCACCGAAACTTGGTATTTACGATATTAGTATGTAAATAAACCTAACTGTATGTCCGAGGCACATTATCTAGGCAAGCGAGACGTACAGTGCACCTGGGACTATATTAGCGGCGACATGTTTATGGCAGCTCGTTATGACCGTGTAATTGCCGATACTTTTCAACGGGATATCATGGATATTACCATGTTGGAATAATATGAAGTTACTGTATTTAGACAGAGATTCTAAATAAAGCGTGTTCTGTTCTGTTCATATTATAACTTATTTATGTCTAATAATTATAACAAACTAGTGGAGTAATATCGAGTTCTTAGGTTTTCGCGATTGTTACACATAGGAAATGAAACTATTTTTCCGGATTTAAATCGCGTATATTTGTTTTTTCAAACCGACGCGACGTTTCGGGCTCTTTACAAGTCCCATGGTCACCGTTGACTGAGGTGGTATAGTCTTCAACCAGTTATGTCTAATATTGATGAAAACCACCCTATTTTTTTTCACTATAGTTACAAACTCACTATAGTGACTTTGCCGTCGCGTAAACAAGTCTGCAGTCTGCGAGCATGTCATGGATAAAGCTACACATTCAATGAAGTCTGACAAACCCCAGGTCCTTGCAAAAGAAGTCCGTTATCTACCCAGGATGCTGCGAGAGGCCATTGAAATTAAAAAACATCCTAATTTCAACAGGGAAGACGGTTTCTCAGTACCACCAGTTTGGGATCCAGTATTTCCTCTAATGAAAAATCCCAAACAGACATAAGACTGCAGTACTAATTAATATGTTTTAGATAATTCTAATTTCTATTATTAATTAATAATAAATTGAACTTAATAAAAATTCATTCAATAAAATAATTTGTAAAACTTAATGTAGCGTAAATTGGAATGTTTTCTTTGTAAAATTAAAAATAAGGTATTTAAATAATAACTATTGTAACTATAGTGAAAAAAAATAGGGTGGTTTGCATCAATATTAGACATAACTGGTTGAAGACTGTACCACCTCAGTCAACCGTGACCATGGGACCTGTAAAAGGCCCGGAACGTCGGTTTGTTTGAAAAAACAAATATACGCGATTTAAATCCGGAAAAATAGTTTCATTTCCTAGTGGAGTAATTTCACAATAAAATTGAATAGAATAGAATAGAATAGAATAGAATAGAATCGTTTATTTCATGTTATCAATGTCACAATATTACAATTGGAAATACAATGTCAAGGGATAACTATGATCGTCAGTAATAAAATTATAATAATAATAATGAATATAAAATAAAGTAGTATAACTACTGCTTGTCGAATAAAATAAAATTAAAATTGTTTCAAAAGAAACTCATCGACACTGTACAATTCAATATCCAATAAAAGGTTTTTTAGTCGGGTACAAAACGTTGCATCGTTTCTAACACTTTTCAGGTCTGTGGGTAGATGTTCGTAGAATCGGGGACCTATTACCCGCGGATTTCTAGTTGCAAGTTCGGTACGGTGGGCAACGGATTTTAGTGTTCCCGCGTTTCGTAACGCTCGGCCTCCGCCCGTACGTCGCTCATAAGTAGCCAAATTTTGACGCGCATAAACTATTATATCATAAATATATTGTGAGTACATGGTCATTATATTGTATTTCTTAAAAAGGTTTCTGCAGGTCTGACCCTTTTTTATGCCTACTATTGTTCTTAGTGCACGTTTTTGAAGAATAAATACCCTAATCGACTCAGTTGAATTACCCCACAGTGTGATGCCATAAGACATCAACGAATGAAAATACGCATAATACGTCTGCCTCAATACCACATTGGAGACAAGAGGACGCAGTTTCCTCAGTGCGTATGCAGCACTTCCAAGTTTTTGACATAGAGTTTGTATATGTGACTTCCAGTTCAAATTTGAGTCTAGCGTTAAACCCAAGAATTTACAGGTGTTACATAATGGAACAATGGAGGTGATAATTGGCTTTGTTATAGAATTTCTTCCTGAGAACAACATAAGGTTTGACTTCGATTCGTTAAGAATAAGTCCATTCGCAGAGAACCACTCACACAGCCGCTCATACGTGCAGGCTAATTTTTCTTCCAACTCGTTGTAGGTTTTAGCACACACTATAACGGTTGTATCGTCCGCAAATAGAACCACAAGACCCCCTGATATAAAGTATGGCAGATCATTGATGAATGCCAGGAATAGTGTATTACCTAGGGCAGATCCCTGTGGGATGCCAATGGTGACGTCACCAGCCGCTGACCTAGTTGTTGTACCGTTTGTACTGACCTGAACCGTTTGCCGTCTGTTTGATAAAAAAGACTTTAATAGGTTATGGGCGACTCCGTTGACGCCATACACAGCTAGCTTTTGAATTAATAAATCATTTTCAATTACATCGAACGCCTTTGTTAGGTCACAAAAAATGCCTGCAGTTTTATACTTATCATCTATACTGGTAATAATAGAATCTACTATATTTTGTGCTGCAACTA
Organism: Hyposmocoma kahamanoa; assembly: GCF_003589595.1. Lineage (NCBI taxonomy): Eukaryota > Metazoa > Arthropoda > Insecta > Lepidoptera > Cosmopterigidae > Hyposmocoma > Hyposmocoma kahamanoa. The sequence continues at coordinate 1,799,023 of NW_020654810.1, read as the reverse complement.
CGGTGGATTTACCTTTCCTATAAGCATATTGTCTATCTGATAACAAATCGTTCATTTCGAAATGATCCATAATACTTGTTGATATAATAGATTCTATTATTTTTGATATATTCGGAACTATGGTTATCGGTCTGTGGCTTTCAACATGGGTCACGTCCCCCTTCCCCTTAAACACTGGACATACACGAGTACTTTTTAAAATATCAGGATATATACCTTCTCTAAACATTTCATTTATTAAAATAACGAGTATGTCTCCAATCACTGGCCACACCGACATTAATATATTTATAGATATATCGTATATGTCCAGCGTTTTTGACGTATGCCACATACCCCTCACTACCCCCTCCAACGAGTCACGAGTGACAGCTGGAAGGCTGTACTGAGGAACATCGCATTCACCCACGCATTTTCTTAAAAATGACATTGATTTTTCTTTATTATTGTGTAGATGTAATTTTGAAGTTATTGTAAGAAAATAATCATTGAAGTAGTCAGGTATCATGTCTACTGGCACAATGTCTCCCTTGTGAGTCAGTCGAACGTTTTGTTGGTGATTCCTAGTTGAAACCTCATCGTTCACAATCTGCCACATTACCTTACTCGAGTTTTTAGTAGACATCATCTTATTATCATTAAATAGACGACGATCACGCAAACTCATAGATTTTATTAAATTTGAATGATGTTGAAGACATTTATTTAAAACATTATCATGTGGAAATTGGTGTTTCATTGAGCAGAAATTATTATACATTGCAATGTGGTGGTTAAGTTCTTAATATCATGATGGTGAAACATTTTTTTTATGATGTCAAGTGACCGGACGAACAAGTCATGCTAAACGCCTGTCCATAACAATTGCAGTGCCACATAGAGCTTTGAATCGCAAAGAACGAGGGCACTACCACTGCGCCCATTACCGTGAGACATAAGTTGACAAGTCCCATGTGTTTGTATTTTCACCAGCACCCTGACCTTTCACAACTGGAACGCAGTAATGCTCACATTACTGCTTGGCGGCAGAAATAGGTAAAATGGCAGTACTTCCTTTTTTTTTTTTTTTTTGACGGGGGGGAAATCTTTATGGATACCCCTGAGCCCAGGGAAACTCAGGGGTTATGTGGGGACTCTCCCTCCTGGCAGTACTTCCCTGACATTCAATAAATTTTGGTTACAATAAAATTATTAAAGCGACATCTCTTGGCTATAAAGGTACCTGGATGAGTGAATAAATACATTTCTTATAGATGGCACTACGGCAAAAAGTCGTTTAATACCAAAACAAAGAGCTGTAGTAAGCGCATAGAAAACGCTCGATCGCGCGTGATTAATGCTTTCAAATATAGGGTAGATGCCATTAATCTTAAATAAAATAAACGAATAACCGACACTATGCATTAAAATCATCTACGACATCGAGTATATAACCAGAAATAGAGACGAAATGTCATTTAATTTGTTTGGAAACCATTCTGCCTAAACATTACTGTGACAACTGCGCTCCGATTGGCCAGCCCGAGTTCGAAACAATTGACGGGAGTCGTCAATTGTTTCACACAAATCGACCAGTGTAACTTGAACTTTGCTATAATGGACGATATTTGCAAAATTACATATTTAACTAATAACTAATAATAACTAATAAATAACGCACACACTCAACATAGCCCCGCACTAGGGAAACCCTGTGTCGCGGGTGCCATGGACACACACATAGACAACCACAAATTACACCCAAACTCACGAGAGAAATAATTGTAGGCCATACAACTATTTCTCTCGGCCCGGGAATTGAACCTGGGACCTCTGCGTGGCAGTCCGGCATGGTAACCGTTCGGCCACGGAGGCAGTTAAATTTAATATTTAATTACCGATGAAATGTGATTCCGTTTGTTATGTAATTACATGTTTTGCTGTTTTTCTCACACCACCGAATGGAACAGCCCCCATTGTTAGAGACATTATCTTTATTACAATAAATACAGAATATTTTTGGAATATACGGAGACGTACACACAGGTCAGTTGTTGGCACTGTACTATTTCAGTTTTCTAATTTGTTATTTCAGCGCAAACAAGAATTGATATTTAAAAGTGATAAAGGCCCATTTACCTGATGAGTTGCCAGGGATGGATTATTTCGTCTCTATTCCTGGTTAGATACTCGATGATCTACGATAAAAAAATGTGCAATAAGCGCCATCTAGTTGATTTGTTTGTTATCACTAGAAATTAGATAACTATGATAAATTGCAGCTTGTCAATGTAAAACAAATTAGTTACAAAAATAGCTGTTTGATACACGCCGCGACATCTGGTATACCAATAGGTACTAAATACCATACTACGCTGTCTTCTATCGCAATTACCAAACCTCTTGAGTTATTGGTTCGTGGCATTGTTGTCTTATGTCTGCTTGGAGTTTTCATTAGAGAAAATACTGCATCCCAAACTGGTGGTACGGAGAAACCATCTTCCCTGTTGAAATTAGGATTTTTTTTTAGTTCAATGTAGATCTGTGTCGATAACCCGGGTCGATTATGACCCATGCGTAATATGATCGGGTCAAATGATTCGATAATACGTTCGATCCTTTAACGGGTCACTAGTGTCAAATTATACAATTAGCTTTTATTGTTTCCTGCTGATGGGTAATGTCTATAAAGTTATATGCATCATTGATAAACCAAACTTATGATAGTAAAATTTCTTTCTAGGAAAAGTAACTCCTACAAAACAAATACATAACAAAAATCTTATGAGCATCCAAAATTAGTAATTTATTATTAATTAATATTTTAATATTAGCTAGTGCTTTCTTAAATAATCACAACGTACCGAAAAACAGATTAAACTTATAAAATTACTCTGTAATGGACACTACGCCACGGAGCAATTAGGATGAATTATTTATAGACTCATTGATCCGTTAACCCGTTGACTCGTGATCGATTGTTTGACTTTTTGGTTCGATCGAAAGGTTCGAACGAAGGTTCTATCGAACGTATGCTCTATTGAACAAATGTTCGACCTAAACTAAGAATTATAAGGCGAACCGTGTCGTGGTTGGGGACTTTACGTGAGAGTGAACGAGAAAATAATAATATTGGCAGTTCCAGGCTAAAGGGTTAACTCACACTGGGGCCGAGTCGAAGCTTCGCGACGCTTTATGTTTCTCGACTATAGCGTATTCATCTCTATTTTCTCATTATTAAGGTACAAATTTGTGTTATGCAAACACGGAATCGCGCGTCAGACGCCGACCACACTGTGATACGGGCGCACTAATGCGAGCTTCGTCGCGCGTCGCCAGGTGTTGTAGTTGAAAAACAGGACGCGACTCGACGCCAGTGTGAGTTGAGCCTTATGTGATTTGTTGAATAATTTCTGAAATTACAGTAATGAAATAGAATATTGCGCGCATGACCCATGAAACTCTGAAATGATCGGGTTATTTAGAAGCTAGTAACCTGGGTTATCGGGTCACAGGTGCTGTTCAAATCATTCGATTTGACACACGTTTAGTTCAATGACCTCTCGCAGTACCCTAGGTTCACAATGTCGACCATAGTTCGACAAATTCCAGGCCCTTGCAAATTTACATGAAGAAGAGTTTCAAATTATCTTATGAATTTTTCTAAACTTTTCAACTCTTTGACATATTTTAAGGCGCGCTGCCTCCCTCAGGCATGTTGCCTGAAAAAAGGCGTTACATTCAGCCCACGTCAGGCACAAGGCTAAAAACATCATAAATCGTGTCGGCTTGTAAAAATTCATCCTCAGAGGTGAGCATAACCCACACCTGGCATTACTTGGGCTTGTTTAGTACCTTACGCTCTTTTAATAATAGAGTAGGTATGTTGTACGGTCATCGTCAGGCATTTGTCATCATTAATGTTAGCTCATATTGCACCTTAGGGTTGTGGTTTTACGGAGAAAGGAAGATGTTTTATAACACTTAGGTTTGAAAGATGCAGAGTACACTTGTGTACCTAAACTTCAATGTAGTAAATACTAAATACATATAGAGTACCTCGCTCTGAATTCTCAAAATCGTAGTATTTTGAACCGACTTCAAAAAAGGAGAAGGTTCACAATTCGACTGTATTTTATACTATCTTCCGGGCTAAGAACCCGTCACTACTGGTGCTGCAGCCCATTGCTTCGTATCACACAAGATTACTGGACGACGGGTTCCCACGCTGGTCGCACTATCGGATTCCCTGGCTAGTGCCTGAAGACTCAGGGAAGTGCCTACCCGTGCCAGTTAGGTAGCGTCTGAACGTTTTAGTGTAGCCAATACGAAACCACAATTTAAATAAAAATGAATAAATAAAATAAAATAAAAATATTTCATTTTCAGACAACAATAGGTCCATGTTTTTTTAGTAAGCAACCTTATACTATATTAGTAACAACTGAGTGTATGGTGAATATAATATGTCTAGATATATGTAGTGTACATTAAAATTTTTAAAATCGAAATGTCAAAATATTCAAAATAAATAATATAAAATTCACAGAAATAACAATAATTTAGTCAAAAGTAAAAATTTTAAATAACTAAAATTTACAATTAATAAAATTTTAATTAGCAATTAAAAAATAATAATAATTAACTGGATCACAATTTACATGTCATGAGGAAATCCAATATATTACAATTACTATTACTTACTTAGTCACTATTTTTGTGTACGAAATGTGTGTTAAATAAATGTGTGTCGAACATAATGTTTTCGTCGTTTTATTTATTTAGACGCCTACCGAAAGCTAGCCGCCTTTTCAAGTGCGACACTGGCTTTTTCATGATTCGTTTTTCGTACGATAGGGGGTACCTCACTAGTGGTTCCATTCAGATTTGAAGAAAATATTTCACCTCTAGGGATGGTAAATTAGGAGATAATAATAATAATAATAATTTTTATTTTTTCTTTACAAAGGGTACTCAGTTTTAGAAAGTAATTTACATGAAAATACTTAAGTATTAGAGTACCTTTGTAAGAGACTGGAGTCCATACAAGGAACTAACCTGTGTGACAGATCTTCAGGCTCTAACCCAGCCTGATAAAATGATGTTTGAAAAAGCAGTTGCAATGTATAACAAACATCAAGTTTTACAAATAGTGTAAGCTATTCAACTGCCTCCGTGGCCGAACGGTTACCATGCCGGACTGCCACGCAGAGGTCCTGAGTTCGATTCCCAAGCCGGGAGAAGTATGTGTATGGCCTACATTTATTTCTCTCGCGAGTTTGGGCGTCATTTGTGGTTGTCTATGTGTGTCTCCATGGCACCCGCGACACAGGGTTTCCCTAGTGTGGGGCTATGAGTGTGTTGCGTTATTATTATTATTATTATTATTAACTGCCTCCGTGGTCGAACGGTTACCATGCCGGACTGCCACGCAGAGGTCTCAGGTTCGATTCCCGGGCCGGAAGAAATATTTGTATGGCCTACATTTATTTCTCTCGTGAGTTTGGGTGTAATTTGTAGTTGTCTATGTGGTTGTCTATGTGTGTGTCCCATGACACCCACGACATAGTGTTTTCCTAGTGCGGGGCTATGTTGAGTGTGTGCGTTATTATTATTTTTATATAATTTAGTTGCGTTAGTACATACTAGTAAAATGAAAACATAAGCAAATATGAGACATAAAAAAAACAGAGAGATGCGGTATGTGCATGTAATGCTTGGCGACAGAAACAGATAAGGCAGTACTTCCCTGGACGAACTCTAGCACAAGGAGCTCTACTGCTTCTAATTTGTGTAATGGGAATTGGTAATATCGACAATATTACAAACACTCAGACCCAAGACAATATAGAAAAGCTAGTTTTCTGCACTGACCCGGCCGGTGATCGAACCTGAGACCTCAGAGATGGCGATACCATGAAAACCGGTGTGCAAGGCAGTCCACCACTGAGGCCGTCAATATTGTTAATTTCGTGACCATGATTCCCGTTAATAAGGACCATTATTAATTTGGTTACATTTTCTGAGATGCATTACTTGAACGTCTTCATCAACAGAGAACATTAACGTTACCAACATAAAGTTGCGCTTGTGTCCGCAAGCCCAATTAATATATGCTTGCAGTAAATCAGTCTTTGGCCTGCACACAGCTTATCAATTTATGGTCCCCCAGTATCGAAACTTGGCCTCACATGCGCCGGCGACAAACCGGCCAAGTTTGATAATAAATTAAAACTGGAGATATTTAGCATTGCAATGGATGGCATGCAAATTGGTCGGGTATTCAATTTCAATTGGGGTAGACAAAGATGTTTGTGAATTCTGCACATACGGAGCTGTTGTAGTTTTAGATCGATGAAGTTAGCTGAAGAAAGACTGAATATTTATGAAATACGTGTCAATTCATCATTACCACAGATAGACCATCCTGCTGAACTTAGATCTCTCTAATAGAAGCCATGTATCAAACAAAAGTTTATATTTAGCTTCTAATAAAGTCTAAATTTTCTTATCTTTGAATTTATAGATGAATGTGTTAAAGAATAAAATAACACACATACTGATAGCCCCGCACTAAGAAAATCCTCTCACGTGTCGTCCAACCTGAACTTCGGCAGATACATTGAATCCATGGCCAAAAATGTAGCCAGGAAGCTTGGCATACTTTCCAAGGTGAGGCGTTACTTCACTCCGGGACAGTTGCAGTTGCCTGTGGATATTCTCAGGTCGAAGCTTTTCGCTTCGACATTTTTATGGCTAGCGCCTAGAGAGTGGAATTCCCTGCGTGCGGACTTGTTCCCTGAACGCCATAACTTGGACCTTTTCAAGGTGAGAGTGAATAGGCATTATTTAGGTGTGCATGCTTCATCGCAGACCTCATCGTCACTTTCCATCAGGTGAGATGGAGGTCAAACGCGCACTGTTTGTACCTACGTTGCGTTGTCTGTACCTACAGACAACCACAAATTACCAGGGACCTCTGCAAAGCAGCATGGTAACCGTTCGGTCCCAGAGGCAGTTATAAAGAAATATTATTTATTGCACGTTAAAAATTAACATAACAACATCAACATATTACATATTGCTCGATGGTTAGCGACTTCCACAAAGTTTTTCCAAGGGTTCTGAACCTTTTCGACAGTGAAAATGCTTTTATTAGACGAGTAACGGCGTCGAAGATTCGAGCTCTCATCTATTTCATATATAAAAACAAACGTGAGAACCATTGGACCTCCTCTAAGAAGACAGTTTAGATTAGTGTTTCAACGGAAACAGAAACGGAAACAGATGTCAAAAGTAAATTTTAACGGAAACAGGTAGGTACCCGTATAGTATAGTACAGTAAGGTTACTATAAAGATCTTAACGAAATAGTTCCGAACAGGACTTTTTTTTTAGTTTCATAATTGCATTTTGCACAATTAGGAATTAACAAGGAAGGATTAGCAAGTTGAACTGGTAGGAAGCAGGGCACATAGCTCGTAGAACTGACGGCCGTTGGGGTAGTAAAGTTCTTGAATGGAGACCACGAACCGGAAGGCGGTCAGTGGGACGGCCCCCTACTAGATGGACGGATGACCTGGTAAGGCGGCGGGAAATCGATGGATGCACGTCGCGTCCGATCGGCTGGTCTGGAAATCTTTGGGGGAAGCCTATGTTCGGCAGTGGACGTCTTGCGGCTGATATGATGATGATGATTTTGCACAGTACAAAATTGCAAATCATTCGCGCGTGCGCCGCCTCCGTAGCGAACGATGTAAAACACAGCTATAAAAGCTGCGGAAGCGGAAACGGAAGTGGATGTGAAAAAGTATGCTGAATTTTCGTAGCTGTGGAAGCAGAAGATGTCTGTTGCATCACTAGTTTAAACCATAGTTCGACACGCTAGCCCGATGTGCGTTGGGCACTTCTTACGGTTTACAAAGATTGTTACTCTTTTTCGACGTGAAGGTTTCTCAGTTAGCGGGAAGTATGGTTACTAAACATTTACAAATATACGTAGACAATTTAGAAGTGAAAAGCAAAGATATATGATGCCACAGGGGTTCGACATACATAATGTTACACACATGTTACTCAACACACATTCTTGTGGCTCGTAGGTTGACTAAAACTAAAACCTCTTTCATTCAAAAATATGTTCTTTCTTTTTATTATGTGATAATAGGAGCTGGGTAGTGGGAAAACACAATTACTAGGGTCTATTAGATTTATTATTAACCTTGAATTTTGCCAGCACTGAACTTCGCCCTCACTATAATCGTAGTGTTGTAGTCATTGATCGTCTCAATACGGACTTCATACTTACCTAAGTAGATATGTGATAAATCCAAAGTACAAATAAACTCCTCCCTGATAATGTATAGGGTAATTGCAAATGGATTCAGTATGAATCAATACGTTGTGTAAGTCGATTGGTGTGGCGTACACGTCCGAGCAGGTGTCTAATTCGCGCGGTGCTCAGCGACTCCGCGTCAGCAGATATTGATGGGTCCGGCAAAGCTTAGAGATAACTGGAAGCGCCGCTTTAACTTGTTCTTTTTACCGTATCATCACTGTACATTGTAGAAATAAGCTAATTCGGTAATAGAAATAATTTCTTTGCCCATCAGATGTTTGCAATATAAAGCTTTGAGTGGTAATGCAACTGATGTTACTCTCTAATTACTTGGTATTATAACAAGAAAAAACCTAGCTAGAAATTACAAAATACATGCAGTTTAGAATCTTGTGTATTGGTTATTTCACAGAAAGTGGTACCCACCAAGAACCTTAAAACTCATTTAATAAAGAAGTGATATTTTAGTGTAAAGAAGGCTTTTGAATATTAACACTATACCTACATACTCATACTTGCCTTCCACACAAAAGACATTACAATGTGATCTTATATATTGAAAAAAATGGAGTATTATTTAAAAAAAATTATATACTGCGATTTAAGTTACAATCTATTTCAATTTTTGATTGCGGCTCCTTAACAGGGTCATGCTCATGTTGAAACATTTTAATTTTCAAAATCACTCAATAATGTTCAATAACTTTTTGTAAGTATGATGGAAATATTAAAATTGTTTAATAAAACCGGCTTTTCATTATCAGCTGGGAAAGCGTTTTTAAAACGAATGTTACAATCATGGATTGAGTTCATCGGCATTTCTTTCAGAAACTTCATTATGCCTTCAAAGTTCAATGTGATGACCGTCTCGATAACCCATCTATTTACTGCAAGAGTACATATTTTACTATGTCTTCTGGCTCTCGGTCGCCATTTTGAAATACTGTTTCCACATGAAAACTCAATTATTTACAATATTTGTACTTAATCTATCACACCATTGTTTATTTCATAGATTTAACTACACTGTAACAAGGTGCAAATAATATAATTTTACAAAATTAATATATAGATAATTTCGACATATTTCCATTGACTTACAATTATATGGACGTCGGGTCTGCGCTAAAAAGTGTCTGAACTTATAGGGCGTTAAAATGGTATACAGAGCATCATTCACGCTTTAGTCTCCGTTTGTTCGACTGACAGCGAAGCAAGCAAAATTAGACAGTACTGCGATGACATTACAATTTAAATTCAACGTTTTAGCTTTTTCATATTCCTTTACATGTCACTACGTTTAAATAGGTTGACTTGGGACATTTTTTTCGTGGTTTTTGTATTAGACCCGTCGTCCATATAATTGTAAGTCAATGCATATTTCATTTATTTTTAACCAAACAATTACCTTTTGCTTTAGAAGTTGCATCTAACGACGTGGCTCTTCTAGTAGTCTAGTTGTCCGCGTCAACTGATACATTGTAAAATCTCCGTCTTTTTGTATATTGTATAAATAGGAGTGGTCACTTCCAGTGAATATTTGTACTTCTACACTTTGAGAAATAGCGTCTAAGGGAGGGGGTGCAGGTGATGGCCCCGTTAACCAACGTTAACCGGATTAATTTGTGGGCGTGCGCCAACGGCGGCAGATGGAGTGCTTCGACAATTTGTTGCGCAGGTTAAGTGCTAGGTTATAATATAGATGAATTGACGACATCGGTTTGGTGGGGCGATCGAGGGTTAATTCCAAAGAACAAATGCCTATCTTGTAAATACATTTTTTTCAGCTTCCATTTTTTATGGAATTTTCTTGTATTTGTGAAGGCAATTCTAAAACTGGGACTTACAGAACGAATTTTAACGTCAACTATGCAAAAATGTCGAACTAAACAAGTTTTTAACCAATTTTAAATCATTATAAATGCTTTCATGTAAAACTCTCGTACGAACATTTATTAAAAAAATATAATTTGCTTAGACTAAAATTAAGACGTTTACAGCTGGACACCATGTTGCTTTACGATTTGTGCCATGATAGATATTACTGTATATCTCTTCACAACAAACTGCGTTACAGGTTCCCGTTAGAACGCACTATCGCAACGTTCGCAAAGCATATACACTATTTGCTACCGGTGCATGTCGTACAAACGCTGGAATACGTTCGCCGCTGTATCGATACAATACCCACTTTAACTCTGTAGACATATTATCTACCCGCATTGGTGTGTATAAAAATATAATTTTGAACTTGCTAAGGGATTTATGAAGTTATTTACTATTCAATTATTACTTTTTTTTCCCTTTTAATAAGCCTTGGAATCTTGTGTCATACAATATAACTTGTTATATGTATAACCCATGTGTACTTATGTAGTAATTATTATTATGGTATCAAGGTTTAATTTGTTAGTATTGTAAATAATAACTATTTTTTAATTATTTATTCTTCAGTAGTTTATTAGAAATGCATCCCTACTTCTCAGTTTTTTTTAATAACTAGTGGTTAACGGTGACACAATCATTTACTTTAAAAAAACTAGCTTTTTTAATACAGTTGCTCTAACATGCTATTTTTCGTACAACAAACCGTGCCGAAAGATAGATTTTTCGCACTATTGCTTTTTTAATTCACTGTTGTTTCAAGTCTTAAATATACTAAAGAGGTTGTTTGTATATTTATTTAATACTTATGTGCTTTGTGACGTAAGTCATTCGTCATTAAAACTTATATTTACTTACAAACATCTTATTTGTTTAAACTGCATAGGTGTTTTATAAAACTACGGGTTACATTTAAAAATACCAAAATATTTTCCATAAAGATGGCTGATTGAGTATTAACAATGACCGGAGGTGAGTATTACGAGAGACCGCTGTCTCTCGTAATACTCGGCGCGCCACGCCACTTCTATATGCTGTTTTATATTACTTTCAATGTAGTTTTTCGCAAATGTATTAAAAAACGTCGTTGTTTGTTACACGTGCGGATTTGTCATTTTCATTTGTCTCGAGTCACAAGACTCGTGAATAATGACTAACTTTCCGCACTTGTATAAAAAATAAATATCAAGTTTTAATTGTGTCTACTGTTTGTTGACCCAAATAAATAAATAATAAAAAATTTATAAAAGGTGGAGGTTCTCAATTTATCTGCATTTATTTTGTTTATAAATAGCGATCTCTCCGTCAGTTGTGAACCGATTTTGATGGTTCTTTTTTTGTTGGAAAGGAGGTACCTTAGTCGTAGTCCCTTTTAAATTTAAAGAAAATATTCCACGCCTAATGGTGGGAAATTTGGGGATGAATCGGGTCTATTAAATTTCACCCACTTTCCGTTAACCAGTTTGAATTGAACTTGGCACATAGATGTAAGATGATAATTCCAATCAAAATGAATTGCTGCTAAATGAATAAGCAAATTTTGAGGTCGCTCTTTTTATTATAAAAAAGTTATAAATATAACTTTCTATTTACAAAAGTAATTTTGCTTTATGCAAGAAATTAAATAAAATTCTGAGTTTACTATGTAATTTCTTGCTCACATTTTACATTTTTTGCTTTACTTTGATTGCGTACGAAATTTACAAGAATACGTAACGACCATTCTTAGACTAGTGTTCGCTATCTAATTTCCGTGACGATTTTTACTATTTAAGTATTCTATTTTTAATATTAGAGTAGTGTATCGTGAAATATTATTTAATATTACACAATAATAGACTTAAATATTTAAATAATAAAAATTGCCACGAAATTAGGTAGTGAACATTAGTCAGAGAATGACCGAAAATGAACCTCAAACCACTCAACGAAACTATTAAGTAGTAGGAAAGTAAATCAAATGAATGAAAAAGATCTAAATCTAAAAAAGTCTTTTGAGTCGCAGTTCCTTGTGAAAGAGTTCGTCCAGGGAAGTACTGCCACCTTACCTATTTCTGCCGCCAAGTAGTAATATGAGCATTACTGCGTTCCGGTTGTGAAGAGTAAGGCAGCTGGTGAAATTACAGGCACATTTGACTTGTCAACCGATGTTTCAGGGTTACGGGCAGAACCCTTCAGATCTTTGCGATTTTCAGCTCTGATTAGCACTGAAACTGTTATGGACAGGCGTGTCGCTTACCATTGGGCGTACGACTTATTCGTTCCGTCACTTACTGTCATTAAAACAAAAATCCCCCTTACTTTGGGGTTTTACTAGTGTTCTGTTTAATATACCGGTGTGTGTGTATTTCCCAATTCTAGTTATTAAAATTAAACATTGTAACAATTATGCTTTTGTTATATAACGATTATGTTAGTTTCCTTGATATTTCGTAATACACTGAGCGAGTCAATAAACCATCAAAGACGTAAATCATGCGCGCGCGCATTACCAGCACCTGCGTGCCGTTATAGTCGCAGTCTGATTTATTATGACCCCATGCAACAGCGATACCTCGAGAGACGCTATTGGCCTATTTGTTAGAGCAGTCTATCTTGCAAGTTAGAAGTATAAAGTTCAAATAGAAACAAGATTGAAGTAGTTACATTATTGTAACAAATATTGCGAGAAAATTACGGTTTGTAATATTTCATAGATATCAAAGTCATTTTTTATTTAAAAATTGTATATTATTATTAACTGCCTCTGTGGCTGAACGCTTACCATGCTAGACCGACACACAGAGGTCCTGGGTTCGACTCCCGGGCCGCAAAAAATATGTGTATGGCCTAAATTTATTTCTCTCGTGAGTTTGGGTGTAATTAGTGGTTGTCTATTTGTGTGTCCATAGCACCCGCGACACAGGTTTTCCCTAGTGCGGGGCTATGTTGAGTGTGTGCGTCGTTTTTTTTTTATGAATAATAGTGAGCTATATATATATATATAAGTAAGTAATATGAGTTATAAAAATAAACTTTTCACCTCACTAGCTCGGAAAGGCTTTCTTTCTCTTTAGAAATGTGCTCCCAAAAACGTTTTTTGCTGGGAAAGGTTTTTGAAATTCGAACTTGGGGATGGACTGTGGTGCACCCAACTTTATTTGTCGATGAAAAAAAAAGATAATGACACGTTTAACTTAGCGATTGGTAGTACATTACTTATTTATGTAATATAAATCCGTTGGTATATTTTTTCCTATTATTGTTAACATTAAATTGACAATGATAACTAAACGCTGACGATTTGCACGATATTGATTGAAGGAGAGAAAGTGGATCAAGTGAAAGAGTTTGTGTATTTGGGTTCTATGTTTACGTGTGATGGAAAATGTGAAAGAGACATTGAAAGAAGAGTGCACGCAGGGAATCAGGTGAATGGTGCCTTGCATACCTTCATGGGCAGCCAGAAAGTGTCTAAAAAGGCACGATTGGCTGTGCATGGGGGGGTGCTGGTTCCTACACTTATGTATGGTAGTGAATGTTGGGTTTGGCAGAAGAAGCTTGAAAGCAGAATTAATGCAGTAGAAATGAGAGCTTTGAGGAGTATGGCTGGAGTGACTCGGATGGATAAATTACGGAACAGTGTGATAAGAGAGCGTTGCGGCGTGGAAGAAGATATAGTGACAAAGATAGAGAAAGGGATGCTTAGATGGTTCGGACATGTAGAGAGAATGAATAAAAGAAGAGTAACGAAACAGATTTATAAGGCGAGTGTGAGCGGGCAAGTTGGAATGGACCGACCAAGGAGAACTTATCATGACCAAATTGAGGCCATCCTAAAGAAGGGCCAGGTCAAGAGTACCCTTAACCGACGAGCGTGTATGAAAGCATTGATGCGTGTTGATGAGGCGAAAGATGTGTGTCAGGACCGTAGCAGGTGGAAGACTGTTGTCTCTGCCTACCCCGATGGGAAAAAGGCGTGAAGTATATGTATGTATGTATGTAACTAAACGCGTTTATTAAATTGTTTTAATTCGTCGAACAACCAAAATAATTTTAATAATCTCTTAATCACACGTAATTGTAAGTACAAGAAAGAATAAAAATTGATGAGGTGGAAATTCAGAACGCATCCGAAGATAAACTTTTTGTTTTGATTTAAAATGATGTTTTATAGTTCGTCTGTTTTTCTTTCATCTACCATTTTCCTCGGTATAGTGAGCTTCGTTCGGCAGCAGAATTGTTTTGCGTCTTGTGTCTTGAAACGCTTGCTATGCTCATTTTTCTAATCTTAGGGTCGTATTTCAGAACTCTACTCAATGCTCAAGTCAGGACTTGAGCAGACTTGAGTATGATTTCAAGCACTGGAAATACGACCCTAATGGCAAGGACTTGAGTATGATTTTCAGTGTTCACTGCAATACTCAAGTCCTGACTTGAGTATTGAGTAGAGTTCTGGAATACGACCCTTAGCTTCCTTCGCTTGGCATCAAGCAACAACTTTGCAGCTTTGCATAACAAATAATTATTGTTTTGTTTCAAACTTCTTGAAGTATTTCAGTAATATACACGCAGTGACGTATAAACATTTTACAATTCACACATTGAATCCCAGTCAAAAGAATCTTTATCAGGACAGACTGTTTCGTCAAAGTATTATGCATTAAAAAATAATTCACAGTACATAACGAAATTACAACGATAAAAATACATCAGTGTGAAGTTTTCTAATTACTTCACAAATTAAACACACAAAAAAAAACCACAATCGAACTGAGAACTCCCTTTTTTTAAAGTCGGTTAATAAAATCAGTTTTGACGTATAATCATAATGTGGCTCTAAAATAACAAGGGTACGACATCTATTACGTTTGTGGCAAGTTATTTTTTACATCTGTTTTGAAAGTTGCTAAAAAATTTGTTCTCGAATACCTACTTACTTACGTTTACGATGTGTTGGACAGTACTTGGATCTTTTGTTATCTTAATCGTGCGCAGGGCATGCAGTGCACAGAGTGTGTTGGACAGAAAATAACTTCAATTTGCACCTAACAACAAGTCCCATAGCCTCTCACGCCAACTTTACAGCTCACTAGTTGTCTTCACCATTATGGTGCGTTTACATACGAGCTGAGGCAGTTATTTGCAAGTCAAGGCAGGCTTTATGTACATATAATTGTGCAATCTCGACTGTTTGTAATGTCAAGATCACGTCGTCTTTTTAAAATAACGAGTGAGGGGACGAACAAGTCGTGCGCCTGGTAGTAAGCGACACGCCTGTCCATAACAGTTGCAGTGCTCCTCAGAGATTTAAATCCTATGTGCCTATACTTTCAGCAGCACCGTTACCCTTCAGAACCATTTGCTTGGCGGCAGAAATAGGTAACTAAAACTTTTTGTTAGTTTATACCGTTTTATTTTGTTCGCAATTGATCTGTAGCTAAGACCTGCTGACTCGATCTTGAAGCTCAGTTGGTAAGAGCCGTAGCCACGGTGAGGCAACAGACGCTGGTTCGAGCGCAGTCGATATAAAAGATTTTTTCTTTGTGTTTGTTCAATCGTTCGTCCAGGGTAGTACTGCCACCTCACCTATTTCTGCCGCCAAGCAGTAATGTCAGCGTTACTGTGTTCCAGTTTTGAAGGGTAAAGGTAGTCGTGTGTATAGATGTATTTTGAACACGTAAATACAAAGTTCAATAAACCGCGACATAAATAATGAATTTGTAACTAAAATTGTGCCTCAGCTCGAATGCCATCGCACCACGAGTTACAACTTTGCATCTCAGTGTTTGGAGTGACCGCAACGCATGTTCATATTGGGACATCTAATTAAATCCTGTGCTGCTGCATTTTGTTACAGTAACATGATTGGATAAACCCCCTAAGTTACAGAGTAAGTTAATTGTATGTTAAAAATGAAGATGATAGTCTCCTATACTTTAGTCTGTCAATTTTCGTAAACCATAAAGGTGGTAAACCATAATAAAGGTGCTCTTCCTGTTCTGATCCAAAATTACATTGTCTGTGGTACTCGCTACTGAGCTCAAAAATTTAAAATTTAAAAAAAAGAACGTCATGTTTTAAATGAAAAGTCTCCTCCGTGTTGCTGAACAGAATAACGTTACTGTATTTGTGAAATTATTAAAATTCTAATTATTTTATTAAAAACACCTCAAAATGTTACATAACAGATACAAAGGAGTAATCATTTGGCAAATCAGAAGTATTTAAAAACAATATCAAATATGACGCTGCTCAAACGCACCCTGATTGGTTAAAAAATAAACAGTAATCATGGCCAATCACGAGCACTTTTATTCTATCTCTTTGGGATTTATTTTGTAGCATTTCTTTGGCTGTGGATTGTTAACAAAATATTCATTAAATATTGATTGTGTTTCATTATTTTAATAAAATTTACACGTTGAAAAACATTGAATGCAATCATCATTGGGTCTTAAAATCTCGGACCTATTATAACTTAGGCCAAACAAAGTACTCGACTTTAAGAACCCTCATTATGTCATCATCATCATATCAGCTGGAAGACGTCCACTGCTGAACTTAAGCCTCACCCAAAGATTTTCAGACTAGTTGATCGGACGGGGCGTGCGTCCATCGGTTACCCGCCGCCCTTACCAGGTCATCCGTTCATCTAGTAGGGGGCCGTCACACTGAACGCCTTCCAGTTCGTGGTCTCCATTCAAGAACCTTTCTGCCCCAACGGTCGTCAGTTTTACGACCGTTGTGCCCTGCCCATTGCCACTTCCAACTTGCGAATTCTTTGAATTATGTTGGTGACTTTCGTTCTACTAGGGATCTTGTTATTTTTGATTCGACCACGTGTAGAAATGTCGAGCATTCCTCGCCTTCATAACTCGTTAGGTAACTTTGAGTTTATTTATGAGGTCCATAGTTACTGACCACGTCTCAGAGCCGTAGGTCATCGCTGGCAACACGCACTGCTCGAAGACTTTTGTCTTCGAGGACTGCGGTATTGCGGACGAGAAGACATCCCGGAGCTTTCTGAATCTTCTCATTAAGTAAATTTTGTTATTTGATTTATATGACTTTACCAAAGATTTTACCGCGTGATCTGCATGAGTATACTACACAAATTGTGCAGGGTGTGATATTAGTAAGGCAATATTTGTCAACAAATGTCTATTTTTCAGGAGAGAGGTTTAAAGAGGTTTTTCTTCGAACGAAAGTACTGCTACCAGGGAAACTACTGCCACCTTACCCATCCTGCCGCCAGTAATAATGTGAGAATTACTGTATTTGGGTTTTGAAGGGATGTTGGTGTAATTACAGGCGCAGTGGCAGTGTCCCTCAGACCTTTGCAATTTAAAGCTCTGAGTGGCACTGCAACTGCCATGGACTGGTGTGTCGCATACCAACAAACGCAGAACGTGTTGTTTCCGTCTCACTTGGTATCATTAAAAAATACAAATGCCATTAACATATTTCAATTTATGTAATTAATTGAATTAAGATTTAACATACAAATGGTACATTAAATATAGATTCAGTTAAAAACGTCCACTGCTGCTAATAAAAGTATTTTATTGGAACATTATTCAGAAAGTTTTTAAACGCCTCGATAAAACCACTTTTTTCATGACACGAAGGGAATAAAAGGAAAACTAAATTGACTGTCAACTAACGCTATTAAAAAAAATACAATGTCGCTCCATTAGTGATGTGCCATTGCTCTCAATCAATTTGGTCAAAATCACCCGCGTGAAGTGTTTTTTAATTAATTTTATGAACCGCACAGGGGATGCGTGGAGTCGGTTTGTATACAAAATATTAGAGTCTAGAATTCTGCTTCACTGCACTATTTCGATCAATTATAGCACAGTTCTGTAATCTGTGATTATAGTTAATTTCTATGAGACCGTATTTTCCATTGCTAAGCATTTAAAAAGAGACTTTAGAGAGGCTCAAGGGTTATGTGAAATTAATCTTCCAGGTGGAAGGCATACCCACTAAAACCCCCCCGGCTTACCCTCTTGGACAGGTGTTGTGTGCACCGTGGGATCCCGCAGATTGTCCACTACGATGCTGCAATGACAATGAGTGGTTACGATCATGATGATGAAGCCATGTTTCGAATCGCATGGTAGCCTTGCGGCATTAATATGGCCGTGTTTTATCTCCTTTAGATATTGTCTAAATGTTTGCGGTATTTACTTTATACCATATAATACGTAAGTCAATTCAAATTCAAATTCCGTTGCTTTGGGGTAGTTTACATATGACAAAAAAAATATTTACTAAGCATTTCGATTTTACTTTGTTGTGGACAGTGGGAAATCGAGTGAGCGTACAATGTGCAAGCGTACAAACAAGTAATGCGCCTGATAGGAAGTGACTCGCCTATCCATGACAGTTGCAGTGTTACTCAGAGTTTTACAGAAATCTGAGGGGTACTGTCCCTTCGCCAGTCACCCTGAGATATAAGACAACAAGTCTATAATTTCACCAGCGCCCTCACCTTTCAATACCGGGACACTGTAATGCTCATATTACTGCTTGGCGGCAGAAACAGGTAAAGTGGCAGTACTTCTCTGGACGAACTCTTTCACAAGGAGCTCTATTATGACAGCACAGCCTTGCAAAAGCTTTTCAGCCTTTTTGTAACTAGACATTCTCCGGTTCCTCTAGCCGCGTAGGTTTCTGGGGACTGAAGAGACAATTCGGTATCGGGATGTGAGCGTGCCTTACAGCTCCGCCACCAAAGTGGAGATTTGGTAGTGGACTTTACAGTCAACGACTTAGCGGTGGCAACCGTTATTTGTGCAATACGCAACGGGAAGTGAGCGTGCCTGCAGCTTCAGTATCTATCTGGAAAATAAGGAGGGTACTGTACGTGCGGCGGAGCGGCCCACCCGAGCTAGCCTCTTGAGAACTAGGTAAAGTCACGGTCCGTAACAACCCTGTACACTGGCTGATCTGGGGTCAGAACTTTTACTTAAAAGATTCCTGTGCACGCATAGGTTACAGTGCCCTTCTCGTATACCTTTTTTTTTTGTTTTTTTTTTTGACGGGGGGAAATCTTTATGGATACCCCTGAGCCCAGGGAGACTCAGGGGTTATGTGGGGACTCTTCCTCCAGACTGGAGGGCCTACCCCACTAAAACCCCCCCGGGTTTCCCTCTCGCCGGTTGAGTCGGCGCCGTGGGATCAGTGAACATTTACCACGATGACCCACCCTTCTCGTATATTCTAAGATTCGGTCGCTATAATCAAAACTAATGTAGAAAGGTACGGGACTGTGCCATCTTGGCCTCTGCTTTGAAATCGAAGAGTTAAGTGATTTTAACTAATGTCAATAATGCCACAACTATACTAATTGCCTGGTTATGAAGTAGGAAATCATCAGCACTGTGAGTACCAAAGTTTGGAAGTTAACTCCGGGCCACTACAGACTACCGATATTTTAAGTTAACCTTTGTAGTTTCACCGGCTCCACAGCTTTTGCTAGTCCGCGACATCGTCGTCGTCCACGCACTAATTCAATATGGCCGACGTAAGCCATTTACGTTTGCGCTTGACGCATCGCCCGTGAAAAAATCAATTATGATTTTTTGATAGCCACGAAGCGGCTGCTGTAGTGTGGAGAGAGGTTCTCTCTACGCTATAAATTTATAATCGAGTTCTTAGTTTGCGTATGTTTGTATTTTCAAACAAACCAACGTTTCGGGCTTTTTTAAGGGCACATGATTACTTAGGCATGAAACAACTATATCTAATATTAATAAAAACTTTTTTATGGTTGTCCTCTTGTAATGATTTCTTCTACGTTAGCTGTGTAAGTTTTTTTCGTTAAACTACATTCATTCATCCGCTTCATGTACTCAAAGCACCTCAGCATACTCTTTTCTATTTTTGTCCACACAACAAACCACTTTGTTCACGGATCACAGTATTCGTTACTCTGTCACACAGCCGCACATTATATATTCTTCTGAAGGGTCCCATTTCAACTGCATTCACTCTACTCTCATGCTTCTACTGCCACACCCAACACTCACTCTCATACATTAGCGTTGGGAATAGAAAAAAACAAATATACGCGATTTAAATGCGAAAAAACAGTTTCATTTCCAATTTCTTTAACTTTTAAACGCGTATTATTATGGAAAGTATATATTTATGACCTTGGGCAGCCACGATCTTTCCTGTCAGTGGATCATCTGCAGAACTTCAACTTTTATCGTCATCATTATTAGCAACTGGAACATTATTATTGACAAATCTTTTCACACCATTGACACCAGAAGAAGGCGGGGTTCAGTGTATAATATGTGTCCTCTGCGATCCCTGAAATCTCCCATTTGGTATTCCCATAGGTCCCATCCTACCTCCAAAACTTCATCAAGTAGCCTGGCTCCGCAGCTGAGCTGACGGAAATACAAATAGCCAAAAGTTCCGGGACCACGGCTCTGAATGTTCCTTTGTTTCGTATCTTGAATAAGTACCATAACTCACTCATGACTTAATTCCACGACTTATTAAACAGCGTACCGTATCCAAACGTTCATATATAATTACAAAAAAATATTTTAACTTTGGAAACTATGATGTCACAGACAAATACATGCTCGGAAACAGATAGACCAGAACGTCAAATAAAAGACACCAGGGGGCCTACCATCACCTTACCTAAAACAATCTTATTTCAATGTAAGCTTAAAGTAAGGTTATTACATTATTTTTTATTCATATTCGTATCATGACGAACCTGTCAACCAAGTAATGTATTCTATTCCTTATTAAAAATAGGAAAGAAATAGCGTTATATTAACTATATTATACTATCTCTTTCTTTTTTAATGTTCTGGATCCTCTTACCGTAGTATAATGTTTAAGTACTTAACGTTATTTACATTCAGAGAATTTTAACTGTTAGAATAAGAAAAGTATGTAATAATAAAATCTATTAAAATTACGTCGCTTTCAATTATTTTTCCGCATTTTCATGAAGTAAAATAAATAAAACCATCTTGTTAGTCACGTTGTGAATTCGGAACTGTAATCTAGTGTCAACTGTTAGTGTCGCCAAGGAGCATATAGATGTCGCTGTCATAATTTTACGAAATAAACATCGCGTATTTTTATTTAACGCGAAATGATTTCCTAGGTACTATTAAATAAAAAATAAACAAAATATTGAAGAGATTTATGTATAATTCTTTATTACACAAAGAAAAGACACGTAACACAAATGTTACAAAGGACATAATACAAAGGTGAATTTATGTAAATAAATAAGTTCGACTTCACTTTGAATCATTACAAATCAATATTTAGACAATAAATTCGAAAATAATATTGCTTCAACTGCGTGCGAGTCACTATTTTAAGATTGCTAAATTTGACATAAGAACAATATTACTTTAACGTTAAAGTCGTAATACAGCGAAATCATAGTACAGTCAAGAGCACATCAAGCTTGACACTTTGTAATTTGGACCGTTCTTATCGTAAACGGCATAGAATTGGATTTAAGTCTTAAGTGTAAAGCTTGACGTGCTCTTGACCCTGTACGAACTGAGTGAATGAATAGTCACAAAGCTGCCAATGAAACATCATAGTTTTAACATTATAATAAGCTTATTTTAAGCGCGTCATGGTACGAAAAGTCCATGTAACGTTAAAGTGATATTGTTTTAAGAGGTTGTGGTAGGCCCCCAGGTTTTATTCGGTAGTTGAAAACGAAAGCTGTCTCAGCAAAAACCTACCTTGCGCCAACCTGCGAATATTTTGGATAGAACTACTCTGTCAATGGACAGGGGACAGGTATAGAGGTGACATCCCAATCTAAATGGTTTTATACAATGTCATTGGGGCAACGAAAAAGTGCAATATTTTTCAGCAAGAGCATTTTGAAACTATTTTCAAATAAACTTTTCGAAAAGTAAAAAAAAATTACTGGAATCACTACATAAATAAATATAATGTCCATATGCTTATGGCGTACTTATAATTATAGGAACGTCAAAAAAGAATGAATTATGATAAAACGTTCACATGAACCACTGGCCGTTTAATTTGAAAAAAGAACGACTTTAATCGTCTTTTATTTCGATTAAACGTTGTTATCATAATTTAACTTTTTTTTGACGTTCCTTTTAAATATATATATGTATATATGAATGTGCATTTTTTTATGAGACCATGTGACGGGACGGGACGAACAGTTGCAGTGCCACTCAGAGCTCTAAATCGCAGTGATCTGATGAGCACTGCCATATATTTACATCTGGCCAGTATTTTATGATAAAATCCTGATTTCACTCACTACTGGGTATCTGGGCCATCCACCACGGTCCTGTGCTGCGACGCGTATTATTTCGTCGACTCACGTTGCAACTGGGCGCAAGAACTAAAAGGTATCTATAAAATTTGTTAGAAAATATACGAGTATTAGTTAACGTGTTTTAGTTTTTAAGGAGAAGAAGCGGGAGAAACTGTTGTGTTAGATCAAATAGTTTAGGTATTTACTATTGAACAACGGTCTTTAAAATAATATAAAGATATTCTAAGGATATTGTTAAAGAATGTGCTAATTTGTTACAAGTCAGGATGTACTTCGCCGATCGTATAAACTACAGAAAATGGGCTAATATGAAAGTTTAAAATGAATCAAAAATCTTTGCAATAATTCTTTAACCAGCTTTAAAAAAGGAGGTTCGCAATTCGACTGCTTTTGTGTGTGTGTGTGTGTTACGCGATTACTCGTGATTCGTCGCGATTATTTGTGAATTGATTTTGATAACCGTGACAATCTCTGAAACATATTTTTCATACTCTTCGACAGCCTCTTCAGGTGATGAAAATCGTTCACCGCATTCTTCATTTGTTCGTTCATTGGTTCTTAATCTTTGGAAATAAATAAAAGTCACAAGGTGCCGGTCGGGACTGCACGCAGGATGGCTCATAAGGTCAACGTTGTTCACCTTCAAAAACTCTTTTGTCTGTCTGGCCGTATGAGAACTGGCATTATCGTGGTGCAAGATGATGATGACGGCGTTTACGGCTATTTTTACGGAGTTTGTCAATAACTTCCGGTAAACAAATGGTCGTGTACCAATCACTATTCACCTTACAACGATTCTCCAAAGCAACAGTAGCCACGTGTCCAGTTTTATTAAAAAAAAAAGAAGCAATTATCCGCTTAGAGGCACTCTGCACGCGCGCCACTTTGGTTGGATTCGGCTCATCTCGAAAGACCCATACGTAACTATAATCCACCAATCTGGTAAGCATGGCATTACACCAAGCGATGCGATTATTGTGTGGGATCCAACGAGAGCATAGCTTTTTCACACCCAAATGTTTGTGTAGTATTGATTGTATTTGACTCGTACCTATGCCTAAAGATGCCCGAATCTCATGGTATGTCACATGCCTGTCTGTTTTAATCATACGGCGCACAGCATCGATGTTTTTGTTGTTCACAGCAGTGGACGGGCGACTATCACGAAATTCGTCACTGAGATTCACACGACCGAGTTTGAATTCTGCAAATAGCTACAAATAGTCGTCTTGCATGATGCTTCATCGCCAAAAGCAGTTTGAAGCCGTGCGAAATTCCACTGAGCTGTTAAATTACACTTAAAGTCGTAGAAAATCATACTACGAAAATTTTCACGAGTTAAATTCAAGGTGATGTAGACAACCAATTTCTAAAATGACGCCACAATGTAAAAGCAAGTGACAGTCAGATGAAACAAACTGTATTCTACAGCCAAAGAGTTCCATTTTCAAATGTTGTAATTTCGTTTTTCATAGTGTTTTGTATTTAACAGTTATTATTAAATAAACTCTATTACTAGTAACTTTGAGCTGATTTTTAGATGTAAGGGTATTCCACAAATGACTCACACCCTCCACACTGTATCAGTCAAAACAAAACAAGACAAAACAAACACACCTATTACTTAATTACCTGTGCGCGACAACAAATAGAAATTCATGGTTCATTACCCAAACAGCCGGACTGGTCCGAGGGTCCACGGCCAAGTTAGACGCTAAATCATGGCCGGCGCCTGTGGACCTCCATCGAAAACATACAGATGAAAATAATGAACCGGATCGTGGCGGCTGCTAAGAGTAACAAGAGCATCTGAGGTAGATATTCAATTCTTAGATAGCGATTTTTTCGGATCAAAATCGAGTATGATGTTTGTTTTTTAAACAAACCAACGTTCAGCGCCCTTTACAGGTCCCATGGTCAAGGCTGCCTGTTTATTTTAAAAAACAAGTAAGTATATGGGATTCAGACCCGAAAAAAATGTTTCATTTTCAAACTAGGTTACATTTTAAACGATTGCTGCAGTGTCGCTTTACATTTACTTTGGCTGACTGATTACATTTGTTTCTTAAACAAATTGAAGAAACTTTTGACTGTATTTGTCTTGTCTTTTTATTGGAAATACAGTACTTTAGTATTGATCCCATTTAAATTTAAAGAAAATATTCCACCTCTAAAGTTCGCAAACTATAAATCCGGTTTCGCCCTTTTCGGCAACCGATTTCAATAAAACAACATTTTTTTAAGACACCAAGTGATGAGAAAAGTAAGATGTGCGATATGACACGATGCGTTGCTCTCGGTGCGTTGAAATCAATCGTTGCGACGTCGCACAGTGGGCTGAAAATCGGCTTTCATAGACTTAGGGACTTTTACTTTAGAGTGTCTTTTTTGCTGGTAAAAAGATTTGGTTCTGTATTACTATGATCAAATTTATCAAGCGAGTTCATTTGACATGAAAACTGATTAGTTATAATTTCTTTTTTTAAATATTTAATGGAGCCGATATGCAAAATCATTATATCTCTGGAACCGGAAGGAAAACCGTAATATCCTTACAGACGGTAATAGTACTAGTTATTTGCGTTATTTTGACATACTTCATACACATGGCGGATTTTTTTTAAAACATCAAAAAAAATATTACGGTGACAAGTTTTAATGCGAAAGATAACAAATGTACATACATATCATCATGCCCGTCTCCCATAGGGGTAGGCAGAGCTTTGAGTGACACAAGGTTACTAAAGTCATGTTGGGCAATTGTTTGAGTTAGGATTCTATAATTAATAAAACCGATTTTTGTGTAACTTAGTGCACCAAATAATAATAATAAATAATTTATTCAGTACAGCAGTAATACAAGCACCAAAAGGTGATAAATAAATACAAATTATGGGTTGTACATAATCTGTCCAAAAAGCAAGTGGACAGACCATCAATTAGTTCCCTACTAGGGCAGCCCTGTACTTTGGGAGCTGATGACAATCCTCCGCCAGTAAACAGTCTTACTAATATTTTACAACCAGTTAGGGAGACGTGTATACAATAGTGTAAATAATGACAGGTTGCCAGCCTGTCGCTTACATATAAGACACTATTAAATTAAATTTTCGTCTGGTTCCAGATCGCATGAAACAAAATTTTAATGTAGTTTACTTAATATATTTAAAATAAAAAATGTATAACCAAAATAGTGTCCTTAAAAAATGTCCATAAAAAGCAAATTAGAGCTTAGCATTTAATAAGAATTATACACCTAGAACCATACAAAACCTTTCTTTCTCTCTTAGATCATCATTTAAAATAAATGGTTATAATAAACATGAACGTATTTCATTAGATAACTGTAATTACAAAGTATTTCGAATTAAATTTTACGGGAAATCGTCAAAATACCGCGTATTAATTAACTAATGAGCCTAAATAGGTGATATTTCAGAGTATGGTTACGGTCACAAATTATAATTATACTGCTGAATAATTAGTTTTAAGTACAAGATTTTCAATAGATTTAGATTTCGCCAGAGCATTTTTTGGAACTCCGTAATGAGCGGCAGATTATTAACATACAATTGCAAATCACTTTACTAATTTTAATGGTGAAAAAGCAACAATAGATAGATAGAAAAATGTTTTATATTTAGTATAATATACACGTTTCAACTGCTAACATCTGTGACCGCAAAATATTATAACGGCAAATTTTGCTACCAATCTAGACTTGATAGTTATTCTCAAGAGCGAAAACACTTCATTTAATTACGACGTGCTACTCAGGGCAGTGTAGAATCTGGGAAGATGAAGAAATAGAATCTGGGAAACAAACAGAAGAAGAGAAGATCTGACGAACACAAAAATGAAGATCCAAATGAATTGGCCTACTCAGCTGCAGCACTTTTCAAAAAACAAGGCAATGAAGATATTGCGTCCATTATCAAATATATGCTGAAGAATCCAGAATCAGATACAAAAATAAATGAAATGCTTAAGAAACCAGATCATAACATTTACACCGGAAAAGGCTGAGACGGAAAAACTAAGTGGCAATACATCACGTTAAGGGAGACAGCCATTCGAGAAGGTGCTAAGGATATTTATCCGACTTACTACAAAGTGCAACAAGCCAAGCTGCAGTGCTTACCTCGAAGCAATCGGTGACTGTGTCCGATTCATTTGCTAAAATTAGTCTTCATATCAAAGTGAAAAGGATCCTTGAAAGTCTTCCTAGCAATGTACAAGATAAGCGTTTGATGCTAATATCAAAGTGGGGATTCGATGAAGCAGTGGTCATCAATCACAAAAGGCAAATGGATGACGAAATTAAGGCTTTTATCCCTACAAAATGTAACAATAATATGGTATATCATCTGATGATGACGATGATTGATCCTAAAGTCTGTACATATCTATCTGAAGTTAGATCAAATGCATCTTGCTACTTGTGCTTGGCTAAACCTAGGGAAATGAACCGATTAGACACTGTTATATCTAAAACCGTGTCAGCTGGCGTATATGAATTTGGATTATATTCACTGCACGCCCGCATTAATTCCATGGAAAACCCTTTACACATCGTATACCGACTCGATTTCAAGAAGTGGGCTGCGAGAGGAGATGACCACAAGGAAATGTTGGAGGCAAGAAAAAAAGAATCGAAGATATGTTTAAAGATAAGCACAATATTTTAATTGACATAGTAAAACAAGGTGCAGGAACAACCAATGACGGGAATATAGCAAGAAGATTCTTCGAGTATCCCAATAGAACCGCAGCAATTACTGGATTGGATGAGGATTTGGTGCGTAGATTTGCTGTAATTCTAGAAGCTATAACATCTGGGGAGGTAATTGATGTTACTAAATTTAAAGACTATGCCTACAAAACAGCAGAGAAGTACGTGGAGTTATACGATTGGTATCACAAGTCGTCGACCGTCCATAAATTGCTCTTAGATGGAGCAGATATCATCGCCAGCAATGCAATAATACCAATTGGAAGCCTCTCAGAAGAAGCCTCAGAAGCTTGCAATAAAGATTTTAGAAGGTTTAGGGAATACCATTCTAGAAAATGGAGCAGGCAAGCTTCGAACGAGGATATTCTCAATACGCTTGTACTTTACTTTAAGTAGTACAAAATTGACGTTATATGAAGTGACCAAGAAAACCCTAATAACCATACTTAACCATAATTTCTTCTCCGAAACTCTAGAATTAATTAAATTTCAGAAAAATCAATCAGAACTTTGGATGTATACAATCTGGATCCGGATTCTGAACTGGAATCTGAAGAGAGCAATGCAGAAAATTAATTTGCATAATGCTACGTATTAAACATGAGGTATTAAACGGATACTTTATTGTATTTATTCATAATCATTTAAGTAAAGTTTATTTATTGTAATATCTTGATGAAAAAAATAATTTCACCGTGTTGATGAATTTGTTGATGGAGGCATTTGACATTGAATTCGTATTTAAACGTATGTATAAACGTATATTTAACCAATATAATTTGATTAATTTTATCTCTTAATTTTTGCTATTATTATTATTATTTTGTTTTTATTTTTTTTAGAATAATATATTTTTAAGTAACTACATCTTAATCTTGTCGCCATGAAATATTTTTTTTAATATTAAAAAAAAATCCGCAGATTTTCCCGTTATATGAAGTATGTCAAAAAATCGCAAATAATTAGTACTATAACCGTCTATAAGGCTATTACAGATTTTTCATATCAGCTCCATACAATATTATTGAAAAAAAATTATAACTAATCAGTTTTCATGTCAAACTAACTAGCTTGATAAATTTGAGCATAGTAATAGACAACCGAATCTATTTCCAGCAAAAAAAGGACACTTTAAAATAAAAATCCCCAAGTCTATGAAAGCCGATTTTCAGCCCACTGTGCGACGCAGCGTCCGTTCGGCATTGCTCTTAGGTCACAAATTCGCAACGGTGTGGTGCGTTCAGCGGGGCGTCTTGTCTTGGATGTATTCAACACTAGATACAAGTTTGCGCGCACGACTTGACCCGTCACTTGATGTTCTAAAAAAAAAGGTGAGCATTTAAATTGCAAAGACCTGAAGTGCACTGCCACTGTACCGTGACACATAAAGTTGACAAGGCCCATGTGCCTGTGATTTCACTAGCGCCCTTAACCTAACTAAAATAACAAAATGTTCCGTTCAGGTTTCTTGAAAAAAATACACTTCGAAAATAATACATTTACGAGACCACCACACGCTGGTCACCCTTCACAACAACACAAACACCGTTCTTAATTGCGGAAAAGCAAAAGCCTGGACGCAAAGTGGTCCAGAACCGCCAAATTCTATTTACTCGTGATCTGTTTTTATGATACCAAATGACGGGACGAACAAGTCGTGGGCCTGCTGGTAAGCGACACGTCACACTCACACACACACTCGGACATTTAAATCACAAAGATCTGAGGATCTGCCACTGCGCCCGTCACCCTGAGACATAAGTTGATAAGTCTCGTGTGCCTGTAAATTCACCAGCACCCTTACCCTTCGAAACCGGAACGCAATAATGCTTACATTACTGCTCGGCGGTAGATATAGATAAGGTGGCTGTATTTCCCTGGACGAACACTTTCACAAGGAGCTCTGTAGCTATTAAAATATCACTAGGGCTTTTCCTGTACTATGAGTACCAGAGCTAGACTTCCCAATATACTAACAAATGAATCAATTTGCTTTGTGCAATATACTTAATTAAACGGATTGATAAGAAAAGTTGCAACGTTCGTAAAGCAAACAATAGATCAAGTTCATAAAGAACGCCACAAGTGGGTTAAAAACCTAACGCGAGTGTGAACGGAAAAAAAGAGGTTAGTAGGGGGATGGATGTCTTTTTTTAACTTGGCCCTTGCTGAGCCATTGAGAGAGTAACAAAAAAGAAATCCAGTGTCTGGAGCTGTGAAAAACCGTTAGTGTAATTTAGGAACAAAAGAACATTTAATAAGTCATATCTGTTTGTCTTACTAGACTAATAAACAACACAGTTAAAACTGGAAATGAAACGTTTTTCGGTTCGCGTATGTTTGTATGAATTTATTTTGAAGACAAAATGCTTAATAATATTTTCCGACAATGTAACCCGGCGAAATTTTTTTTATAATATCAAGTGCAGGGGTTTCGGTCCCATTTCAATTAGAAGAAAATATTCCACCTCTAAGGGTGGCAAACTAGGGATGAAAAAATGTTCACGCACTTTACTTAACCGATTTCAATGAAACGTGACAAATGGATGTAATTTCACAAAGTATTGAGGTTTTTGACTCGTTTAGATCCTATAATCAAACTGTATACACTGTGTGCTAAGAAAATTGTACCCCTTTTAATAAAAAAAATGCAAAATTTCTTACCTATGAAAGATTTCAATTGACTGGTACATACGTCATCTACAATGCCAACGCTCTGAGGGCCGGTACCAATTAAGAAGTTGTACGTTGTGAATATTTCGCGCAGTGACCGGAAGCAGGAACTTATTCCGGTTGTTCATGCGAGTTGGACAGTTTGTCAATTTATGTGCTGCGCCGCATCGACTGAAGGCGCAAGCTTAATTGACTCACACTGATTGTCTCGGGAGAGAAATTCTATTCAATACGGACTTATGACATGTATTGAGTCATACATACATAGCGGTAGAGGTCCCTGTGAAAGAGTTTATCATGTATATAATCTGTCTTTTTTGAAGACTGAGTAAAATAACAGTTCATAATAACTAAAATAACGGATAAAATAACGGAAGTGGACTCATGTATTTAAGTCGAATTTTTTCTCGATATGTTTCGAACCAATTCGTGGTCCTTAATCATGAGATTCCGCGGCGGTAACTCGACGGAATCTTGACAGTCAACTGTCAAAATAAGAATAAAGAAGGCAATAATGCAATCAGTAATCATTAGAACGTCGTAACATTCACAATTTAGTAATTTTTGACAAAGTTGTATCTTCTTTCATAATACATCGATAAAACTATCGGCAACATCAACATAACTATTTAAAATTTAATGAAAATTGGCAACTCGTTATGTCATTTTACTCCGTCTTCAAAAAGACAGACTATAATAATAATAATAAAGCACACACTCAATATAGCCCTGCACTAGGCAAACCCTGTATCGACCATGAAGGCAGTTATCAATTGGGTTAGTTAAAGCAGTCGAGGAAGTGCTACCGCATATGAAAAAACCTGAATTATTTATATAAACTACACTAAAAAATTCCTTTGTGGTTTTTGTGTTAATATAAAAAACACGTGTTTCTAATTATTTTTTGTAGTAGTGGGACATGAAATTTTGTTATCTTGCCTAAGTGGGCGGTGGGCCACAAAGCTAGGGGAACCTATGACCTAGACCTTAACATAACCTATTTCTTACAACTTACTACTTCTACTGCCATGCAATAATGTGAGCATTACTGCATCAAGTGAAATTACAGGCATATGGGACTTTCAATTTATGTCTCAGGGTGCAGGGCGCAGAGGCGTTGTCCCGGAGATCTTGCGGAGATTGCGATTTAAGACTGAGTACCAGGTTTGTGCCGCCACATGGTATCATAAAAGAAAAACATACAATTGGAGTGGTTACTTTCCTGTGATGCGTGCCTAGAACGCAATAGAAATTGTCATAGATTGAAAAATACTATCGTTTCTTTCACTCTATACTAAGAGAGAAAGAGAATACAAAGTTCTTTAGATAATACAGGATCAGACTAAAGTGACACTGTTATAATAGAGGTTGACAAAGAAAGATTATGACATGAAGCCATGTTCACAGTAACGTAATCTGCTAAGTGTACAAACCCACCGCGTATCACTCCAAGTCCGTCCATCCAACACACGTAGATAACCGACGTCAAAGAAGATCATAACATTGGGTAGGCATACTAAGTAATTGTTAATATTTCTATTATACATTTATTTCAAAACTCCAATTGAATTTACAATAGTAGATAAGCTATAATTAAAATTAACAATGAGAAGTACGTACAATACAAAAACTATATTAAACCTAGAAATATTTTTATTCATTATTGTCTACGATTATTTATTCTAGTAACGGTTCAAGCACTAAAGAACAAAAAATGGAATAAAGGCAGAAATATAATGAAATGCCTTTTAAAAGTAAGAAATAAACTTAGTACACAAGTACCTACCTTAAATAAAATGATAATACAGATATCTTATTCTAAAGCCTTACTTTTCCAAAACTCAGCCAAATCTCTGAATTTGTCATTACACTGCCGTTTTCTTTTCGGATTCTTGTTTGCGACTGGACTTTTCAAAAAGGAACTAAACTTTCTAACAAGTGTAGTAACAGATTCCCTATTTGATTGATTCATCTTATTGATGTCGTTATCCTCGATCATATTGTTAATAGTGTCGATTGTAGCATTCAACTGATCGAACGCTTCGTCAATGTATCGATCAACATCATCACTGTCACATTTTTCTTTCCCTTCAATGGTATCATCAAACGACAAATCTGATACATCAATGCTACACTGCACTCTTTCGGGTAAGGTCTTTTTTTTATTAATGGTACTAGTAGTTGAACAGAGTCGTTCTATTGATCTGAAAATGTCATCTATTCTGTCACATATTTCATCAACTGACAAAGCTGATATAATTTGTCCACTGATATAATAAAATTGTTTCAAAGGCAATTCCCTAGGTTCATTTTCTTCTAAATCTTTAAGGAAATCTTTATAGTCTAATGTTGCAGATTTCTTAGAATACTGTCGACCAACTTTCTTTTTAGCCTTTTTAAACAGATATGGCGAGTTAAAAGTAGTTCTTTTCAGGTCTAAAGTGCTGTATGCTGGTGCTATTTTAGTTGGGCGATCGTCTTCTGTTTCCAGGTCTATTGGATTGCCCCATTCTTGTTCTAGTTTGGCCCATTGCTCGTTGCCTGATAGAAACAAGTCGGTGTCCATTAGATGGGAACCCATTTTGGACATCTGAAAAGAAGAATGAACGGTTTGTAAAATATTTTTGTTATGGACGAAAGATTATTTTTATGATCACGTAGACGCCTAGTCACAGATTACTTAGTAGTTCTCAGTGTATATATTATAGTAAACGTATCGCATTCTAATGTAACTTATATATATTCTATTTATAAGAGAAGACTGCATAGTATTTTTTATATTTGTTTTTCGGTTGGGCGCACTGGCAGCACTCATAACTCGTAATTTGAAGCTCCGAGTGGCACTGCACCATAAAAAAAGGTACAGGTGGAAACAGGTAGTTTTCAAACAACAAATAAAGAACTAATAACTCCCTCATTGTGATAGAATGGGCAAAAAGTAATAATAATTAAACGCAACGTAATATAATAATAATAATGCACACACTCGTAGCCCCGCACTGGAGAAACCCTGTGTCGCAAGTCCATGGACTCATATATTGACAACGACAAATTATATAATACCCAAACTTACGAGAGAAATAAATGTAGGTCATAGAAATATTTCTCTCGGCCCTGGAATCGACCTGTGCGTGACAGCAGGGCAGTTCCTCCGACATTCCGTGACCAAGCATTCCGTCGGTTAAGTAAATAAATTTATTTACGTTTTTTATATGATACAAAGTAACGGGATGAACAAATCATGTGCCTGGTGGGAAGCGACACGCCTGTCCATAACAGTTGCAGTGACACAGGACTTATGTCTCAGGGTGATAGGCGCAGTGGCAGTGTCCTTCAAGCCTTTGCGATTTAAAGCTCTGACTGGCACTACAACTGTTATGGACAGGCGTGTCGCTTAACACCAGGTGCACGATTTGTTCGTCCTGTAAAAAATATAAAAAAGATGTATTGCTGTTACACAAATGTACGTATCTACAAAGGAAGGTTGAAAATTAATCTCTGGCCACTGTCGTGATTTTTTTTCAAAATTAGTTGACGCTCTTAGAAAACGAAACCATTTTTCCGAGTTTAAATCGCGTATATTTGTTTTTTCAAACAGAACAACATTTCGAGGTCCATGGTCAACAAGTAAACGCGACTTAGAACAAAAAAAATTGTTTCCTATATTGACACTCTTCTTTTTAAATCTTGCATGTGTAATTAACCTATTCATGGACAGTACATAAATAAAACCGATAGCAAAAATGCCACAACTTTTCTTGACGTAGTGACTAAATTAAATCAATATAAAATGTTCAATGTGTGTAAATCACTGAATTTTGTCAGTACCTTGTTGGTACTTCTCTATGGAAAAGCAGTAGATGGCAACTACACAGAAATCACTTCGAAATAGCTGTTAAAATCGTAGTTGGTTTTTTGAGATCCTTATAAAGAAATGGGATATCCCATCCTATCATATTCTGATATTTAATTTTACAACAAACGCCATTACGTTGTAAATTGTAACGTAAACTTACCCAGTAAGTAACAGCTTATATAACAGCAATTAGATTTTGTAAACAATCACCCAAGTTATTAACAAAAATATCAACCGCAAAAAACACTTGAAATGAAAAATAATCGCACAAGCATATCACCGTAACGCAGACGTTGCAGAACTAAAAGATTCTTCGAATTACCTGCGATTTTTAAACTCCTATGCATCGAATGTCATTAGAGAATTTCTGTTGTTTTTTCGAATGCGGTGTTTGACAATAGCTAACAAGCACCACTATAAGGTGATCTCTGACGTGTAAGTAAAATAAGTTCATAAGATATGAATATTCTAATTTCTTCATTAGTCTTAAGTCATTTATTTATGGAAGCACAGGGTGTATGACAGCAACATAATTTATTATTACAAAAAACCGACCACAAAGTTTGATTATCCGCTTTCGCTGTATTCGTTACGTCTATTTGCCAAGTTTTATTGATATTATAAGAAATGAAACTGTTTTTCCGGATTTGAATCGCCGTGACCATGGGACCTGTAAAGGGCCCGAAACGTCGGTTTGTTTGAAAAATACATATACGCGATTTAAATCCGGAAAAATAGTTTCATTTCCTATGTGTAACAATCGCGAAAACCTAAGAACACGATTTATTGATATCAGTTAACGGAAAGTGGGTGAAATATAATAAACCGGATTGATACCCTAATCTACCACCCCTAGAGGTGGAATATTTTCTTTAAATTGAAATGGGATCACTACTGGGGTACCACCCTTCCAACATGTTAGTACTGCTAGACTAGTTTACTTTAGTTACTTCCATAGTATAATGTCCTACGGCTTTCTCATGTGGGGTAAAGCGGCAGATATTCAAACCATATTTGTATTGCAAAAACGAGCGATTCGTTCTGTGTACCGTCTAGGCTCTCGGGTTTCTTTCAGAGAAAAGTTTAAGGAGACTGGTATCATGACTGTGGCATCACAGTACATTTACTCAAATATTTTATATGCCCGTAAAAATATACATAATTTCTAATTTCAATAAGAAAGAAGATATCCATAATATTAACCTTAGAGTTAAAGCCAAACTCATGGTACCACGAGTTCGTTTAACCAAGGTAAACAACTCTTTTATGGGGAACTGTAAACGTTTTTACAATAAGATTCCGGAGCATGTATTAAGTTTATCATTTCCTAAGTTTAAAAACTACATTAAAAATATTTTGATCGAAAAATCATATTACAAAATTGAAGACTACGTGTTAGATAAAGATGTATGGAAAGACGACACGGCTCCAGAATCCACACAAATTCGATTCAAAGTGTATTCCATAGCATTTAAGTTTATTTGAAAAGAGCAATCCCTAGAGTTTCTTGCTCGTTCTTCTCATGGAGGTCAGCGTAGTGAACGAGCAGTAGCTTAAATGTGACGTTTTCAAGTGTAAATTTATTTTACCTATGGAATAAATAATCTTTGACTTTGACTGTGACTTTGACTAACAAAAAAGGACAATCGAAATCGGTTCACAAATATCGGAATAATTGCGTTACATACATAATAAACTACAGACTACGAATTGACAACCTCTTACTTTTTTGAAATCGGTTAGTTCCATTGGGGCTGGTCATCAAAGGTACCCCTCTTTCTAACAAAAAAAGAATCATCAAATCGCGTAACATATATACAAAAAAACATACTGTCGAAGTTTTTGAAGTCGGTTAAAAAGAAAAAATAGCATATATATTGTTGATATAAAGTGGTTTTATTATATTTATTTTAAATATACATTAAGATATATTTTGCAGAACTTTTAATTTGAAAGTAAACTTTCTCATTTAACTTTGGAAAAAATGTTAATACTGCATTTGAGAGGTATCTAAATTAAATATAACTTTCATACTTTACTTATAAAACCATAAAACTGTGAACCAACAAATAGTACCTATTGGTACACCAGATGTCGCGACGAGTACCAAATAGCTACTCTAATTTCAATTGATAACAAACAAATCAACTAGATGGCACTTATTGCATAGATTTTTGTGGACAGTGCCGTCTATTCTTTTATGTTGTTTAGAATAACGCCATCTACCCATATTAGGAAGAGTTAATTTATAAATTAGTTTGTAAGACATACATATTGATAAGCATATTTGTTGTTGTTTCAATGATAAATAACAAGAAAAAAATTACTTCTTATATTTCATTTGAAAGAGGAAATAAATGTTATCCATGTCCATTTACATAATAATATAAAATATCTCCAAGCTATCGATTACCGCCATTTAAATGTAAGACGGAATTTTTACCATTTTCGTAGTTAAGTTAAAGTCTGTTCCAACCCGTTTTGAAAGAAGTAAACAAAACCGTTTTGTTAAAATTCTAAAGCAATCACTAAATCAATCGAATAAGTAACACTTTCACGTATATTTCGAAGATTTCGAATTTATTTCTTATAACTTTTTCCAACAATATATTTTTTTCTTATAATGATAAACATTGACTTACAATTATATGGACGTCGGGTCCGCGCTAAAAAGTGTCCGCACTTGTAAGGCGCTAAAATCGTGTACAGAGCGCCAAACTCCGCTTTAGTCTTCATTTGTTCTACTGACAGCGCGATACTGCGATGACATTACAATTTAAATTTCGAATAGGTTGACTTGGGACATTTTTATCGTGGTTTTTGTATTAGACCCGTCGTCCATTTATTTGTAAGTCAATGATGATAAATAATAATAACAACGCACGCACTCAACATAGCACCGCACTAGGGAAACCCTGTATCGCGGGTGTCATGGACACATACATAGACAACCATAAATCACACCTAAACTCACGAGAGAAATAAATATAGGCTACAAATATTTATACTCCCGCCACGGGAATCGAATCAGGGACCTCTTGCGTAGCAGCCACAGAGGCACTTATATTATACAATATTCATTTAAATAGCATCGTAAAATCATATTTGATAAATGGTAGTCGAAAAGTGAAGTTATTTTCATCCTTACATCTAGGACTTGTCTATGTTTGCATAGTGCCAACGAAGAAAAATAATTTAACAATTAAGATTTCGGAATTTTTTTATTTGCTTATATAGGTTATGTAAGGAAAACCGGGACTATGACTCTGTTGAACAAATCGATTCATTCGCCTAATTAATCGATTTGTAATTGGTGTTACGATTGGCCATCACTACACTGTCTATGGCCGGGTCAGTGAGTTGTTTGTTTACATTTTGTTCAAAATGGATTGATATATGTAGCACGTTTCTTTCCGAATCCGAGACTATGCAAATCTAGAAAATTCTGACCCACTTCGGATGTCGTGTGTGCTTGTTCAGTTAGTTGTCAATGATAGAACTAAGAACAATAATATTAAGGCTATAAGAACAAAAGTAGTGTAACTTACTTTTCTATAAAAATACTTGACACTAAAGTACATAATTAGTTTGTATTTAGATGCTATTTTGATGTATACAAATATTTAATTATTAAATATTTTATACAATATCAATAACATCCAAATTGTACATCCAAATTGTAACGGAAGTTAAGTCGCCATGTTGGTCAGCCCGCCAGCCATATGTCACTTCCACTAACCGCCCTGCGATAGCAGCGCCACCTTCGACCAATCCGCTACACCAGCTTGTTGTTTGATGGGGGAAATGGAAGGACGTAGCCAGCTAGCCTATATAAGCATTTCAATTTCACTTTAAAAGAATTGTGTCTGGAAGCAACTGGATAAGCCATATTGTATCGTTTGATTAAAAAATGTAATAAAATACTTGGTAATCTTTACTTCATCATCTTATTTACCGCCCTTTTGTTATAAAATAGGTTAAAAAGGATTTAGGAAAAGTACAATATTTATTTAAAAGGACCAATACTATTGCCTCCGTGGCCACCATTACTGCTCTGCTGGTCCCAGGATCGATTCCCGGGCTTGGAGAAATATTTGTATGGCCTACATTTCTTTCTTTCGTGACTTTGGGTGTAATTTGTGGTTGTCTATGTGTGTATCCACGCCACCCGCGACACAGGGTTTCCATAGTGTGGGTCTATGTTGAGTGTGTGCGTTATTATTATTATTAAAATACGTGACAGTTCATTATGTGAACTTGTGTGATGTCAGCTTATTAAGATATCGATTGTCGTTTGTTACAATAATCATTGTTTAAGTAAGTTTCTGAAATAATTACAATAATGATTTGTCTTTTCTCGTGTTTGATTATTAACATCATTGACTGGTACTTTATAGTTTTCACTGCTTGGGCACGGTTGCCTCTGGCTAACGAAAGACGTCCATTGCTGTCTGTATCACCAGGTCATCGATCCATCTTGTCTTGTTCTACTCACTCTAGAACTGTTTTGCCCACCAGCTACTGCTATCATCCCCGCCCACTGACATTTGAGGGCGCGTTCCTACTATGTCGTCACGTTTTATTATCGTTGGACGACTGTCGTGTCTAGCCTGTTCCCATATCACGACTATCTGTCGTGGACGATTTTTTATCGTTGAACACTGTCGTGACTAGCTGTTCCCATTAGATCGTGACGACAATTTATCGTTTCACGACAGCCTCCTTGCCCATCTCTGGCTACGACCCAACGCTACTGCAAAGCGAGCAGAGGGCGCGGGGTACGAGAGGGGAGGGCAGGGAGCAGAATACGTGCGGACAGGGATAAATAAAACGTGACGAGAATAGGAGCTGCGACAATCTGTCGTCAAGTTTTTATCGTCCGTCGTTCTAACTGTTACCACTGTGACGACAGTTTGTCGTTGTAACGATAAAAAATCGTGAACGACAGTTAATCGTGTCGTGCTATATGTGAACAACTTCATTTACATATACAAGCCACGACACTGTAAACTGCACGACAATCTGTCGTCACGACATGGTGGTAACGCGCCCTAAGTTTTGCAATTCTTTGGGCTACATAATAATGTTGGTTACTCATTCATCAAACATAAAGAAAAATCGAATCGAAAATGAACCAACGTCTGTCAGCTCAATTGGTAAGCCACGTTGAGGTGACAGACGTTGGTTCGAGTCCAGTTGGATGGAAGGAATTTTTCTTTATATTTGATTGATAATAATAACTTTTAAAATGTTATAAAACGAACACCACCCTTAACGATATTTCAATAAAGTCGATTGTAGGAGGAACAT
This sequence comes from Hyposmocoma kahamanoa, assembly GCF_003589595.1. NCBI lineage: Eukaryota > Metazoa > Arthropoda > Insecta > Lepidoptera > Cosmopterigidae > Hyposmocoma > Hyposmocoma kahamanoa. The sequence continues at coordinate 1,759,945 of NW_020654810.1, read as the reverse complement.
TATAACAAACGGAACGACATCGCAGTCCCTTCATAATTAAACCTATTTATCACAGAAGCTTCCAGATTGTTCGTGAAACGATAATATTGGATAAACTTCGAGGATTGAACCGTGTTCATCAGTGGGACCTACATTACTATTCACTACACTCTTAGTATAAACTATCGAAAGAGAATATGCCACACCTTGGTAAGAAACTGCCTCATTGACCGAACGGTTACAATGCTTTCCTGTCACGCAGAGGTCCCGGGTTCGATTCCGGGCTGGGAGAAATATTTGCCCTACATTTATTTGTCTCGTAAGTGGAGTGGTTGTCTATATGTGTGTCCATGGCACTCAAGTAGTCTAGTAGCATTAAAACTCTTTTTGAAACAGTTCGTCCAGGGAAGTATCATTACCGCGTTCCGGTTTGGAGGGGTAAGGGTGCTGGTGAAGTTTCAGGCACTTGGGGCTTGTCAATTTATCTCGCAGGGTGACAGGTGCAGTGGCAGTGCCCCTCAGATCTTTACGATTTAAAGCCCTGAGTGGCACTGCAACTGTTATGGACCGGTGTGTAGCTTACCATCAGACCCACGACTTGTTCGTCCCGTCACTTAATAGTATAATGAAAAAGGCCGAGAACCGTCGCGATCAAACCGCACATACTTCGAAAAACAGGTACACAGACAAAGGCTTAAAACTATAACTTCCTTGTTTTTGCATCGACGGTTAAAAACAAAAAGATATTGCTGAAAATAACACTGATTCATCTCAATACGGTACATACTCGACTCGTTCAATTTAGACACTCACCGGCCAATGGCGGACAAATTTATAGGATTGTCCGGTGTCGCAGGAGAGACTAGAAAAGTTGTCATTTTACAGATGTGGTCCGATTATACTAACAGACAGACTTTATCACCATCATCAACTCATTACAAACCCACTGTAAGACATGGGTCTTTTCTAAGCAGTAAATTTGAGGTTGTCAGCGATGATCCACGGCTCTGAGACGTGGTCACTTACCATGGGCCTCATAAAAAAGCTCAAAGTCGCTCGACGAGCCATGGAGCGAGCAATGCTCGGCATCTCTCTACGTGACCGAGAAGAGAAGTAGCAAGTTGAAGTGGCAGGGGGCAGGGCACATAGCTCGTAGAACTGACGGCCGTTGGGGCAGAAAGGTTATTGAATGGAGACCACGAACCGGAAGGCGTTCAGTGGGACGGCCTCTTACTAGATGGACGGATGACCTGGTAAGGGCGACGAGTAACCGATGGATGCACGTCGTGTCCGATCGGCTGGTCTGGAAATCTTTGGGGGAGGCCTTTGCTCAGCAGTGGACGTATTCCGGTTGATATGATGATGAGATTTAGGTCATTGCCCACCACCAATAGCCCAATGAGGATTGGGCACTTTACACGTCACACGAAATGAGTTCTTACTAAACAATGCTTTTAACTGCCTCCGTGGCCGAACGGTTACCATGTCGGACTACCACGCAAAGGTCCCGGGTTCCATTCCCGGGCCGGGAAAAATATTTGTATGGCCTACATTTATTTATCTCGTGAGTTTGGGTGTAATTTGTGGTTGTCCATGGCACCCGCGACACGGGGTTTCCCTAGTACAGGGCTATGTTGAGTGTGTTCGTTATTATTATTATCATAATGACAAGCGTACGTAACTTAGAAATTAGTTATAGGTAATGTGTTGCTACAGGAATTCGAATATTCGACCTCTAGAAGTTCTTTCTTTTACCAAGCCATCACCGCTATCGCTCTATATGAAAGAATACTTATAACTTCATAATGTGCACCGTAATCTTGCAGTATTTATGTATCAGACACTTTAAATGTGCGATATTTATTCCGGGGGTAAGCGTCTGGGGCAATTAAACGCATCCAGTGCCGCCGTGTATCATAGACTGTAATCCGGGGACAGAATCATAATAACAAAAAACAATAAAAATAACGAATTACCCCGTGAACTCGCAGAGGATCGGGACCGAGGATGGTGCATTACAGATTATATGGAGACGACATTGTGCGACGAAAAAATCAAAAACATGGTGTTTTCTTTTTTATTACTTAACTTAGTAGTTACTCGAATTAGAGTTTAGTAATTATTCACATTCGAGTTTAGTAATTACTCGAATTAGAGTTTAGTAATTACAGAAATTAGAGTTTAGTAATTATGTGAATTAGACTTTACTAATGATCCAATTTGAGTTTAGTAATTAATCAATTCAGAGTTTTTTAATTACTCGAAGTTGATTTTTGAGGCGGGTAAAGGTTTGATTATAGAAAATACTACAAATTACGACAAAAAATACGACAGGCAGAGTCTTAGTACATACGTGTGATTTTCTAGTATATGTGTGTAAGTGTGTGTGTTTGATAAAGAAATTTATTATATAATATATAATATAATAATCTTTATTTATCTTAAAACATGGTTTCTTAAACAATAAGGGCTGGAGCCTCCTTTTAAGCATAGCCTGTGTCAGGAGACTCCGCTCTTTCTTAACTACACGTTTCAAAACAATCAGTATATACATAATTAACTAACTTAACAAAGTAAAAGAATAATACTTATTAATATATTAATATTACTAACTAGGTATACAAATTTCCTTACAATACATATATATATATATATATTCTATTAGTGTGTTTGTGTGTGTGTGTGTGTGTGTGTGTGTGTGTGTGTGGTGTGTGTGTGTGTGTGTGTGTGTGTGTGTGTGTGTGTGTGTGTGTGTCTGTGTGTGTGTGTGTGTGAGTGTGTGTGAGAGAAAGAGAGAGTGCGTATTTGTTTATTTAATATCAGTGATCCAGCAGTGCTTCAACTTCTGTGTATGTTTTTTCTGCAAGCCAATTTATTATGTTGGACTACCACGCAGTGGTCCCGGGTTCGATTCCCGGGCGGGAGATATATTTGTACATTTATTTATTTCGTGAGCTTGGGTGTAATTTGTGATTAGGCAGATTTATGCGTGTGTCCATGGCACTAGTGTGTAGCGTCATAAAAATAGGCGCCTTGACGTCGAGTTGCGGACGCCAGCTCGCTACACCAAGTACCAAGTAGTAGCGTCATAATGTTTCACAAAGAATAACAACTCCAAGCCGTTCTAGTTCCAAATCCACATTCTGTTTGTGCTCATTCTTAATATGGGGCAAAACTGTTGGAAGAACAACAGTTTTTGTTGTTATATTTTATTTACTGTGACGCTATAACTCAGCGGTATGACGCGTTACCCTGAGCCTCTGTGATATACCGTCCATGTACTCCATGTTATTTACAACCTTATTTATAACGGGGGCAGTTATTTTTATTTATATTCTTTGTTTATTGGTTTACTGTGTCACGCGTTGTTGGCTTTCGTTAAGTGGTTGGATAAGATGATACATTATTGTAAATGCGGTCTCTTGTAACGAAAATTGGGGGGTTTGCCAAAGGGGCGGATGCTCAGACAAGTACGTGATGGCATGTCGGATTAAGAAAGTAAAAAAAAACAAGCCATATAAATATAGATTTCGAGTTCTTAGGTTATCGCGATTGTTACACATAGGAAATGAAAGTATTTTTCCGGATTTAAATCGCGTATATTTGTTTTTTCAAACAAACCGACGTTTCGGGCCCTTTACAGGTCCCATGGTCACGGTTGACTGAGATGGTACAGTCTTCAACCAGTTATGTCTAATATTAATGCAAACCACCCTATTTTTTCACTATTTCAAATTTTTCACACTGTCGCAGACACCATATGCTCTCTGAAACAAAGATTTGCCCACGGTAGCTAACTGGCTAGGATGGTGATGGGAATTACCATTTAGGTACCTGAGGTGTTATTAGGATTTGTTTTAATTAAAACATCTAAGAAAACTAAAGTACCACAATTCTCTTGTTCCATGTAACGTAAATTGGAGTGTTTTCTTTGTAAAATTAAAAAGTGGTATTTAATAATAACTATTGTACGTATAGTGAAAAAACAGGGTGGTTTGCATTAATATTAGACATAACTGGTTGAAGACTGTACCACCTCAGTCAACCGTGACCATGGGACCTGTAAAGGTCCCGAAACGTCGGTTTGTTTGAAAAACAAATATACGCGTTTTAAATCCGAAAAAATAGTTTCATTTCCAAAACTATAGGTTTTTCTTGTTGCGTGGTTCTAACCGCTAAATATATATTTTTACACACTTTAAGCTCCGCACTAGGGAAACCCTGTGTAGCGAGTGGCATGGACACACACATGGTAACCTATCACAAACTCGAAATTTTTTATCCGAAACAACGTTTGTTCGAATTTTCATTACACCGAAAACCGAATCATAACGAAACAGTTGTTCTTTCAGGATATGTTGATGTTTATCGTAAGGACACGATTAGGTTCGGTTAGGTTAGGTTTAAAAGAAAAAATACGTTTTCCTCTCAAAATTACTTTCGAGGTTATGAAAATTCGAGCAAACGGTATTTCTGGAAAATGATACGACTATGATAGGTAACCCACATACATAGACAACTCAAATTACACCCAAACCCACGAGAGAAGTAAATGTAGGCCATATAAATATTTCTCCCGGCCTGGGAATCGAACCCGAGACTTCTGCGTGGCAGATCAGCATGGTTGGGCCACGGAGGCAGCTATAATTTAACTCCGATTTCACTTCGAAATTTACTAGTATTCTCAAAATTGTCTATCAAGATAAAGACTGAACTGTCCTCCTTACTCTCTAGTGGTAGGTGATAGTGTGAAGTTAGTTTTGAATACCATAGAACGGTCCAAAGTGGTAGAACATTTACACATAGAACAACTTCATTAACTGTCGCTTTAGACTTTTCTGACGTTACGACGACAGATTGTCGTGACAATGGAAAGAGCTAGAACGACAGTCGTCAGACGATAAATAAAACGTCACGATAAAAATATGGCGGCAGGTAATCGCAGCAAACGACAAGGCGGCTGCCGTGAACCGATAAATTGACGTCATGATCTAGTGGAAACAGCCAGACACGACAGTTGTTCAACGATAAACAAAACGTTACGACATAATGAACGACATACTTGAAGTTAGGTAGAATAATTCGATTTTGACTAAGGCGACCACTTCAGCTCCGATGTTGGTGGCGTTCGTGGGTTCGCATGTGGCTAATGTAGCCAATCTTCTGTGCGAAGGTCCTCCCGCACTGTGGGCATGTGAGCGCACCATTTTCAAAATTATAACAGACTACCGTTCAGTCTCAAAGTTGCGAACTTAGGTGTTGACTAGTACCCTCCATCCGGTTGGCAGTCTGTTGCTCCCATTGCAAAGGACTTCAAGGTTAAGTACGCCTCAACGCTACAAAAAATATTTTGAGATAGGTTGTTATTATAGAAAGCCATCGATCTGATAATTTCTAATTAAGCCTAAATCACATGCGAAACTTTTCAATATCGCGTGCGAGTGCGGACAATTCTCGAGATTTACGACGTCACCCTTTATCGAGTCATTGTCGTAAATTAATTAGCGGAAAATAATGCGTCGCCATTACGCCATGACGTCATGGCGCTATAGGATGATTCTCAACGCGAGAAAGGTTTTTTGGTTCTTTATTATAGAAATAGAAACCATTTACGAGTATTAAGTAGTAAGTATTGCAACGTTACAATATAAAAAAGGCATAAAAAACCAAAATACATTGACTTACAATTATATGGACGTCGGGTCCGCGCTAAAAAGTGTCCGAACTTATAGGGCGTTAAAATCGTACACAGAGTGTCATTCACGCTTTAGTCTTCGTTTGTTTCTTCTGACAGCGAAGCAAGCAAAATTAGATAGTACTGCGATGACATTACAATTTAAATTCAACGTTTTAGCTTTTTCATATTCCTTTACATGTCACTACGTTTAAATAGGTTGACTTGGGACATTTTTTTCGTGGTTTTTGTATTAGACCCGTCGTCCATTTATTTGTAATCCAATGCCAAAATATAAATGAAAACTGAAAAAACACAAAAAATAGCGTAGCAAACATTTAAACAACAAGTTGTATGGCGTATCCAAAAGCATTAATTCATCAAGGCGTGTCGTACCGCCAGGCGACGAACAAGTCGTGCGCTTGGTGGTGGCGACACACCTGTCCATACCAGTTGCAGTGCCACTCAAAGATCTTAGGGCCACTGCCACTGCCCCCATCACCTTGGGACATAAGTTGAAAAGTCCCATATGCCTGTAATTTCACCAGTACTTACCCTTCAAAACAGGAACGCAGTAAAAAAATATTACGATTATTAAAGTATCCTTTATTTTTAATCCAGTATGATAGTAATTAAGATTTTTCAAAATATTTTATTGGTACACAGGCAAAGTACCATCCTGTAATTGGTGACAAAAATATGAGCCGGGGCGTGGTGATCGCTGATTGCCATTGTTTGGTGTCATTAAATCAAACCCGCTCATTATGGCGGCCACGCCATTTCGCTGGCATTGTATGCCATTTATTTTCCTATTAAAATATTGTTATTCACTTTTTAATATTTTTTCGTCCCTCCTTCCACTCCGGTGATATTAATTATCCCGTGGTCTAGTGTATACTTTCGTTTTTTATAAAAGAATTCATCGGTGCTTTGTTTTTATTTTGTTTAATTTTGAAATTAAAAAAAATTAAAAAATTAATACAGTGAATAGCGACATCTCTCGCCAGGACTGGTAGCTGTAAAGGTACTAACTGGGTGATAAATCTTTCATAGATTTCTCATAGATGGCGCTACGACTAAAAAGTCGTTGAATAACCAAATACAAAGACACGACGCAAGCACATAGAAAAATTCGTGAGGTCCGTTGGTTCGTTCCGTGGCTTAGTTGGTATAGCGTCTGACACAATATGCAAGAAGACGTCGGTTCGAATCCGACCGGATCGAAGGATTTTTTTCTGAGTGTTCTATCTTTGTATTAATAATTATAAAAAATTAAAAAAGTTTGTTGTAAAAATTGTTTAATATATAGATAAAAGAAAGAAAGTAAATTTATTCAGCACAGATTATGATTAAAACTAAAAGTGTACTGAAAAGGGCGTAACTCATCAAATACTGCTCCGGAGCCACAGCGCTCGTATTCAGTGGATCGTTTTCAAAATGGCGAATTTTACAATTTAAACAAATTAAACTAGAAAAAAAGTAAAAAATGTGGACCTAGTTAAGTAAGTCCAAGATAACATAATTTAGAAAATAAATATCACGTGCGTCATCAAGTTTCCGCTGTTTTTATGGATTTTGGGTTTCCGGGTACATTATATAAATAAAATTGCTCCTCCAAATTGGAGTTTATTTTGGTATTAACTACTTGGTACTTGGTGCAGCGGGCTGGTGTGCGCATCTCGATGACGAAGCGCCTATTGAGCGTGTGGTGGGTGCAGTGTCCTACTCGTGCCACCCAAGCTCCTCCAGGGATCTCAGCAACCTCCTCGGTTTGCTGAAGGTTTCGGGGAGAGACCTCGGCACTCCAAGGCACTTCGACCTGTAGTTGGCCACGCCGGAGAACTGTAGTAGGATGTGCGCAGCCGTTTCTTCCCCCTCCATGCACGCTCTGCATAGAGGGCTGTCTGTGATACCTAAATTGAAAAGTTAAAGTTAAAGTTGTCCATGTGTTATTATGAGAAGATTTTGTACCTTTGTGTATAATTGTACTTGACCATAGGTAGGGGAGGGCACTATGGATTTTGGTCCTGCAGCGTCCGTATCCGGCACTTTTCTGGATAGTTCATCTGTTGCGTCATTGCTATGTGAGCCGCTGTGTCCTTTAATCCATTGGGATTTACGTGGTTGTGTATATATACCTCCATGAGTGTTTGATGGCATTCGTAAATGAGCCCTGAGTAAGGTCAATGTTCTATTCCGATTATTAATAATTCATACCCTTATAATAATTCACATACCTAGTATGTAATCCATACGTGATTTCATTATACATCAAAAATGCATTTATTATAAAGGTATACAAATAATTACGAACTACATACACATTTCACGCCGATTACTATAAA
>NW_020654810.1:1751046-1751937 GCF_003589595.1 Hyposmocoma kahamanoa | reverse complement strand
CACGTTGACGGGAACAGATCTTTGGAATATACTGCAACTGCCGGACGGAAGCGTACGACTTGTTTGTCCTGCTCTTGGTATCATAAAAGTAAAAAAAGGCAACAGTAGATATTTTTTAATTTTTTTTATTATTTTGTTTAACAGAATAGAATAGAATGCGTTTATTTGCCAGAATACAGTAATTACATAGGTCTTAATTAAAATTAGGGACATTGTATTCAACCTGCAAGCAGATGTGCGAATATAATACAAATCCCATTAATTTAATCTGTAGTCTCTACAGTTTCTAATTAATGTAATGAATTTCTAAATTCTAAGTAATCTTTATTACTATAGAAGCAATGTGTCAAAAGTTATTTTGTCAATTGTAATTTAAAAGCATGTCCTTGTAGCAATTTAATTTCGTTTGGTAATTTATAGTAAATAATTATACACATGTTGAATTAGTTATTCTTATAAATTAATTTATGGCAACGAGCTTAGAATAATAACGCATAGAATGATAGTTTCATATCAAACGAACTGTCATAAGTGAGGTAAAAATCAAATTCATGTAGGCTTGTTTTAGTAGTGAGGTTAATTTTCGGTTTTAGTGAATATTTATATAAAAATACAAGTTGAAACGCGTTACTTCCTCGTGGAATGTGATGTTAGTATCTATTTTATGTTTGTCTGACGTATTTTTACACTCATTTACCGCACATTACGTCATTTTTAGCTAAAATTCTTGATCTGTTCGCGGTGCAAGTTGGCCTTGAGTATTGAAGGCCCGCCCGCTCGTGTAGGCCCTTTTGGCGCGCTTCAATTTGCCTCACTTAGCGTGTGCGGACTAGGTTTCTATGCGTTATTATTCTAAGGCAACGAGGATGGTATAACAGATTCATAATTTTT